>NC_143025.1:64730000-64922500 GCF_057628025.1 Oncorhynchus mykiss | reverse complement strand
ACCCAGAGAGAATGTCACAGCACAGAGGCGCCTAATCACAGAGCAGAGGACACAGCACAGAGCCCAGGCACTAATTCCCTCAACATCCTGACCCTCCGGCCTTTACAACACTGAATTAGTACTCTGCTCTCAGACACTAAGCTAGCATTATGGCAGGAAAGTAATTTAGATTTAACCGTTTTTTTTTATTATTGTGGGAGAATCTTATAGGAATGTAGACGCAGTACCTTCTGCAGCCAGTAGGGTGTTCTTGACGAAAAGTTCCAGGTCTTCAGCTCGTTTGTGGATTCTGTTAGCATCATCACCTGTTTGCTCACCGTCTGCCGACACTTTGGTCGCCTGAGCAAGAACACACACACACACACCCACTCAATCAGTTGGATGGACATGAACTGATGGCTAGAGATAAACCAATCCAGGATGGGCCAGTGTTCCATGTTCATTCAAGATGCACCCTTGATTGCCCGTTTCCAATCCTGAATCCCGTGGCCCACTATGGTCTAACAATGGACAGCCTCAGAGTACCTGGTCAAACAAACCTATTTCATAACCATCAGTCAGACCTTTCAGAAATGCTCTATAGATTAAAAAATAATGATTGAGGGATTCAAGCAGCCATAAATGGAATGAATGGTTGTATAAACATATTTTACTGTAAAAGCTGTTATGTTGTGACATACCCCCTTAACTCAAACAGTGCAGAATTATACCTTGCTGGAGGGGGAGGAGGAGGAGGAGGGGGGGGGGGGGCAACATAAGCCCATGTAAACCCAATATTGCAAGCTCTGATATTGCTAATATGTGAAATACAAGTAGTTAATTGTCTGCCCTACATACACAAACAAACATTAAAGCAGTTTGGAAATATAGGCCTCTAAACACACAAATATAATTGGCGGAAATATCAATTATTAATATTTAAGATGAATGAAAACTTCAGTCTGGTAATCCGTTTCTGGTAAACCGGCCCATAGCGGGTTACACATTTCCAAGCTCTCAGTGCTGTATGGTCCTGCCTGACAAATATACATGTAGTAAAGCGTGTTTTTTTGATGATGGCTGACTATTGTAATTGGCTCTAAGGAAAACACCCCCTAAACTCAAAAAGTGCAGCACAATGCTCATGCAAGCTCATGCAACCCAAAATGGCTAACACTGATATTACTCAAATTCGGATACAGTTGAACATGTTGTGTCTGTTGTTATCAGCTCTAAGGCAAGTGGGCTCAGACACTGAAAACTGTCATTTTTTCCCCAGTGAAAGGTTCCTCTGTGGATTTGATATGTTTCGCCTCCACTCTTGCAATTACATTAGACGGCCCCGCTAGGCTTGACTCCAAATCAATATGGCATCCAAAATCCCAATATGGCTGCCACATTACCATTAAACTGTGGTTTAAACACGTGCATATCTGTGCATGTTTAAAATGAGATACATTTTTCAGATTTGTGTACTGTACTTGTACTCAATATTTTTGTGTACTTTAACTCTATTAAGAAGCCAATATGCCCACCATACACATTCAAACACATTTGTCTGGATATACAGCATACAAAGGAAGCATTCTGCTTGGCATGGCAACACGAAGCATTCCAAGACACGAGCATCTTTGAGAATCAGTGAGGCAACAGGGAGGCTCCAACCAAAGGAAAGAGAATCCAACCCTGGACTCTGACACCCTCTCCCTAGCTCGACAACTTGCCCCTGCAGGGAAAACTCCACCCATGATATTTGTTTCATTAGTCTATTATTGATACACTATATTTCCATTTTTGTATGTCAGCAATCAAGTTTTCAAGATATGTAACTTTCGAAATACAGCTGGTATGATGCATTTAGCATCATATTATGCAAAATGCTGCACTGATTGCTAACACGCAAAACACTTTTGGTACTACACTGAGTGTCTAAAACCTTAGGAACACCTGCTCTTTCCATGACATAGACTGACCAGGTGAATTCAGGTGAAAGCTATGATCCCTTATTGATGCCCCCTGTTAAATCCACTTCAGTGTACTGTAGATGAAGGGGAGGAGACAGGTTAAAGTAGGATTTTTAAGCCTTGAGACAATTGAGACATGGATTGTGTATGTGTGTTTTTCACGCTCATCAGTTTTCTGTATGTATCAAGAATGGTCCACCACCCAAAGAATATCCAGCCTACTTGACAGAACTGTGAGAAGCATTGGAGTCAACATGGGCCAGCATCACTGTGGTGCATGCCCCAACAAATTTAGGCTGTTCTGAGGGAAAAGGGGGGTGCAACTCAATATTAGGAAGCTGTTCCTAATGTTTTGTACACTCAGTGTATATCAACAATGGACTAATGAAAGAAGTACCAAAAGATTGTTTTTGAGTGAAGTTCTCCTTTAAGTCGCGTCCTTACCATTCAGAATTGAGCTTTGATTAATTGCTAGTCCAATACGTCTGCCTGAATCCAACAAGGCCTTCTGCTGGCTCACTGCATTTGTGATGCACATTGGAATGGTTCGATGCACTCGTGTTTGGGTTGAGCCGGCACATTGCTTCTTCCAGACAATCATGTCCACCGTCCTGGCTGTCTGCCCTGGAGTTGCAGTGTTGACTTGGCGTCATCACGGTGTATGGGTGAAGGTGCAAACCACACACGACAAGCTCATAAGGCAGGTGTTCACTACAATGAACCAACCCAACCTGACAGTCAATGCCATCTTATTGGGCCTTCATATGTCATAGGAATTGCACCTCTCCTAATGTCAGTGCCATCCTTAACCTCCCAGAACTGTCCTTGATAGGCCCACTCCACAATCTGTCCTCTTCCCAGGCAGTTACTAGAGACAGAGACACCATGGAAATAGACTGCCACATGTCAGTAGGCCATTCAATAGCCAAAATGCCGTCTGGAAATTTCTGGCGTGCATTGTCCTCATATGTACCCATTTTGCTACCAACCCTGGCTGACCAGCCCATTTGACACCTGTACTGGGCTTTCATGCTGGGGTGACTCATGCATTGGTCTGGGAATCTGCAGTATTCCCAACATCTCTATAAGGACATATGCCATTTATGGCTAAACAAGATGCACATTGGGATGGTAAAACTTGCTGTATATGATAGTTTATGTTGGCTGGGGATTGACTGTGAGACAGTTGCTTGATCATCTCCACCTCCTCTGCAAACCTTTTACTGTCCATCGACGCCCAGGGATCATCTTCAAATGTATATGGGTGTGGAGCTGTGCTATGTCCCTCACAACCAACGCTTCTCAGTCATAGTCTATGATCCAGCTACACTCGAACTAACCTATAAGTAACCTGAGGTCACCGTCACAGGTGCTGTTACTCATCACATCTCCTGCTGGGCGTGCCCCAGTCTATAACGGCCATATTATCATCCTACCTGACTTCCAAATGAATATAAAGCCTAACATGTAGGACGTGACCTGCAGGGGTACGCCACATTTAACATGAAAAACACGAAAGGCACGTCTGTTTGTGACAGCCCTTTCACAACCAGACAAGCAACCATTCCACTACTGGAGTATCCCCGGCATCATTCAGGTAGGGATAACATTCCAGTTGTTAGTCAATGGGGTCTCGTTGGTATGCAAGCTGCATCTGCTGATTGCCTACAGCGAAATGGAAACGGATCATCTCAAAGCCCCAATACTCCGCCAGACATACAGGAAGGATAATACCATTGTCGCTACAGCTTGCCCCGAATGACCAGTTAACTGTGCAAACTGGTCAGGCCCCAGAACTACAACCACCACTGGCTACTTTGTCTCCTCACCCTGTTAGGACACACTCATGTCCTGGTCACCTCAAAGACTTTGAATCAACCTTGCACACTTAGTGTCAGTGAGGAAAATGAGGGATGTATAGTCCCAGTCAAAAGTTTGGACACACCTACTCAATGGTTTTTCTTTATTTTTTACTATTTTCTACATTGTAGAATAATATTGGAGACATCAAAACTATGAAATAACACATATGGAATCATGTAGTAAACAGAAAAGTGTTAAACCAAAACATATTTTATTTGTTAGATTCTTCAAAGTAGCCACCCTTTGCCTTGATGACAGCTTTGCACAATGTTGGCATTCTCTCAACCAGCTTTATGAGGTAGTCACCTGGAATTAATTTCAATTAACAGGTGTGCCTTAATAGTTAATTTGTGGAATTTCTTTCCTTCTTAATGCGTTTGAGCCAATCAGGTGTGTTGTGACAAGGTAGGGGTGGTATACAGAAGATAGCCATATCTGGTAAAAGACCAAGTCCATATTATGGCAAGTACAGCTCGAATAAACAAAGAGAAATGACAGTCCATCATTACTTTAAGACATGAAGGTCAGTCAATGCGGAACATTTCAAGAACTTTGAAAGTTTCTTCAAGTACAGTTGGAAAAAGCGCTATGATGAAACTGGCTCTCATGAGGACTGCCACAGGAAGGGAAGACCCAGAGTTACCTCTGCTGCACAGGATAAGTTCATTAGAGTTACCAGCCTCAGAAATTGCAGCCCAAATAAATGCTTCACAGAGTTCAAGTAACAGACACATCACAACATCAACTGTTCAGAAGAGACTGAATCAGTCCTTCATGGTCGAATGCTGCAAAGAAACCACTCCTAAAGGACACCAATAATAAGAAGAGACTTGCTTGGGCCAAGAAACACGATCAAAGTCAAAGGTCAAATAAATAAGACCTTTGAAAGGCTGGTCATATGGCTCACATCAACACCATTATCCCAGAAACCCTAGACCCACTCCAATTTGCATACCGCCCCAACAGATCCACAGATGATGCCATCTCTATTGCACTCCACACTGCCCTTTCACACCTGGACAAAAGGAACACCTATGTGAGAATGCTATTCATTGACTACACCTCAGCGTTCAACACCATAGTGCCCTCAAAGCTCATCACTAAGCTAAGGACCCTGGGACTAAACACCTCCCTCTGCAACTGGATCCTGGACTTTTTTACTTAACACTTATTTTTCTTAAAACTGCATTGTTGGTTAAGAGCTTGTAAGTAAGCATTTCACTGTAAGGTGAAATTGTATGTATATGTATGTACTGTTGCATTTGGCGCATGTGACAAATACAATTGGATTTGATTGATTATTGCAGGTGTAGAGTAATGCTTGTTTTTGTGTTGCTCTACAACATCCATAGAGTACGACCCTGCATCACACAGGAAGCGGTACAGGTCCTAATCCAGGCACTTCATCTCCCATCTGCACTACTGCAACTCGCTGTTGGCTGAGCTCCCCGCTTGTGCCATTAAACCCCTGCAATTTATCAGGAACGCTGCAGTCCGACCTGGTGTTCAACCTTCCCAAGATCTCCCATGTCATCCCGCTCCACCGCACACTCCACTGGCTTCCAGTCGAAGCTCGCATCAATTACAAGACTATGGTACTTGCCTACGGAGCAGCAAGAGGAACTGCCCCCTCCCTACCTTCAGGCTATGTTCAAACCCTACACCTCTGGTCTCTTGGCCCTCTCCTACGGGAGGGCATCTCCCGCTTAGCCCAGTCAAAGCTATTCTCTGTCCTGGTACACCAATGGTGGAAAAGCAGAAGCTAGGACAGCAGAATCCCTGCCCATCTTCCGAAAACATCTGAAACCCTACCTCTTCAAAGAGTATCTTAAATAATCCCACAGCGTCCCCCTTCGGATCCCCTCCTCAAAAAATATGTTTTGTGAACTAAAACTGTCACTTAACCCCCCCCCACTAGCACCGACTTTGCTGATAGTTGCTTTATGGAGGAAAAATGTACTTACTATGACTTAGATATATGGTTGTCTCACCCAGCTATCTTGGACTAACTGTATGGTGCTCTGGACAAGAACGTCTGCAACATGACTAAAATGTAAATGGTATATTCATAGTTGATATTTCCGCCTATTGTATCTGTGTGTTTACAGGCCTATATTTCCAAGATGCATGAAAATATCCTAATGCTGTTTGTTTGTGTATTTAGGGCAGACAACTGCCTACTTATATTCCACATTTTAGCAATATCAGAGTGTGCGATATTTGGTTACATGACCAACCCCTCCTCCAGCAACATAACGAAGTGGTCTTGAATGCCTATTGAGTTATGAGGACAGAATCAGGGAAAACATCAATGTCAGAATGTATTTCTTTTTCTGTCAGAAAAAGGAGAAGTACATGTCTTTTATAGAGTGTGGATGGTTTGTTGTTAACAGAGAAAGCTCGATCCAAGGATATTTTGATCAGCTTTAATAATGCACATAAATTGTGGCTTCTAGCAATGTAATTATCTGCATCCTTTCCAATCCCCCATATACGTATATATATATATATATATCTTTTTTTTTTTGTTGTATTTTTGTAAATATATTAAATATATTTTCCTTCTTTATTATTTTCCCGTAACCCTACCACCCCTCCCCTAATTGGGGTAAACTAATAGACAACAATACTTAGGCTTATACTTTTAGCTTACACATACTACAGTATATACATTTTACAGACACAGTATATTTATTCTATGTTCTCAGACACAAAGAAAACCTTGCTGGAACCGGTATCTCAAAGTTAAATACAAAAGTATTCATCTGTTTTCAGTCCTCGGGTTCCTGTCCTCACTTGAAGATGATATCTTTCTTTTAATGACAGATTCATTTGAAAAAAAGAAACAAAACAATCTATTGTCGTAATGCTCACTTTTTTTGTGACTGTTTTTGTGACGTATGACCTAACATCAATCAAAATATTGATTGACTAACCTTGTCATTCCAATTGTTTTTAGAAAATAAATAAAAACCTTCACTCACAACTGCCTATATCTTTCACACTAATTATTGTATACGTACATACAAGGCTGTCTTTTGACGGCTTTATGAATTGGGATGGTCCAGTTTCAGTTGACCCCTTTACTAGACTCTGATGAGGGAGCCAGGACAGCCACATAGTGGCCACAGGGACAGTAGTGCCCTCCCCTGGGAACTCAGGAGTGGACAGTGTCAGCCTGGCCTGAGTGTCCTACCTACCCGACTCAGCAGATCGTCCATCTCTGTCACCAGGCTGCCCAGGTTACTGTCGGCCAGCTGCAGGCGCCTCTCCGGCGAATTCTGTGGCGAGAGCATGTGCTGTGTGGAAGACACACACACACACACACACACACACACACACACACACACACACACACACACGAACACACACACACACACACACACAGGGGAGAATGTCAGAATGGGGCATTAGGCAGAAAGGTCATCTACTGTTTAAATCACCATGGGTCTGGGGAGTGAGGTGTGAGCAGAGCCTCGATACCCTGTATTTAACCATCCACCCAAGCCCAATTCATCAGTGTTATGCCAGTAGGGCTCCTGCCAGACATCTCCTCACAGGCCTATAAGAAGCAGAGCACCAGCAGCTGGAAAAGGGCATCTAGCTCAGTGGACTCCAAAAACGCAGCTTGAGCCAATGATCTGGCTTTCCACATGAGGGTAGCAATCAAGTGATGTCTTCATTGGCCCCCCTCACGATGCCCTTTAGCAATAATCTGCATCTTTGTTGTGCCTTATATCTCCAGCTCCATCTCCTCTGCTTTCCGAGGATTTGAGGGAAATGCACTATTGTTATCGCACCGCTGAGATGCGTTTGAATGCCACTGTTTGTGTAATATATCACTGTTATATCACTGTTACAGAGTGTGGTGTTTGTGTCTTTGTTCTTTGTGTGTGAGAGAGAGGTGGATGCCGTTAGCTGAACGGAGTGGAGCTATGGCATTGTCTGGAGGGGATATGAGGAGTGTTTGAAACCGGGGTGTGAGTCGGGCTCCACGTCCCCGCCTGAGACACTAACAGCTGAGAGATATTTACACAGCACCTTGTCCATGTGGGCAACTTAATCACAACTGATTCTGTTCATCTTAGCAATTCAGTCAGGTACTCACTAGTGTGAGTAAACAGACACGCCAAATTGAATGTAGGCCTCCAGAGACAAACTTGATCTTAGGAATCTAGATATCATAGATTTGTCTAATACAAGAATATTGTAGTACTCGCTCTTTGGAGCGAAGGTGAACACTAAAGGAAGTGATTGGGTGCCTTCTATTCACCTTGAGTTCCTGCGTCATGTTCTCAAACCGGTAGAGGACTTTGTAGGGTGGTGGCAGAGGGGTGGTGAGGTTGACACTGGTGATGATACGATGCAGTCTATCCATATCTCTGATGAGGAGCCCGGCACAGTCATCATCGCAGGCTGTAACACACCCACACCCCCCCCCCCCACACACACACACACACACACACACACACCGACATCAACACGCACACCGACATCAACACGCACACACACACACACCATGGCAGTTAGAAACCTCTAATGACGAGTGGTCGCTAATGACACCAATTAAAACCATTAGAGAGCGTTCAGGCTCGTTCAGAGAATCAAATAATAATCCCAGGTAACGTGTGTGGTCAGGGTGACACTGAGCTCTGAAGCTGTGTGTGGGTGTGTATATGGGGGACACTGGGACAGTCTCTCATTGGGACACCAAGACACTCTACTTGGGGTCAAAGGGGCAACCCCAAGGGCATGGGGATGCTAATGGTAGCTTGTTGCCTGGCAACATCTCTACCAAAGGGACATGTACTGTCACGCATGAAAAAATACTAATTTACTATATTTACTATATATATATATATATATATATATATATATATATATATATATATATATATATATACTACAGCACTTACTATAGAATTCTGTAGTAAATTGTAGTATACTGTAGAATACTATATTACACACTGTAGTATCCCTTGATCATGTGTAGTACTTACTATAGAATGTAGTAGTATACTGTAGAATAGTATAATAAATACTACAGTAATGTCTGCAAAAACACTACAATCTGCAAAAACACTACACTTTTTTAGTAAACACTACAGTATTTAATTTGGGTATACCTTGCCCATTCCAGTTCTCCATATCCCAATTTGTGCCACCCGTAAGTGAGAAACTTTACATGCCAAGTATATACCATATATTGTGTTCCCTACAGGTTATAGAAAAAAGCAGAAGCTCTGAACTATCTGTTTAGACCCCAGTCCTACCTGCCTACAGTTTATGGAAAATGTACTATTTTTGTATTTTCCAGTAGGCCTCCACTTCTATGTCAAAGATAGTCAAACAAAAACACTATAGTAAATACTATAGTAATGTCTGCAAAAACACTACAGTAAATACGACAGTAAACTACAATATGTAAAAATATTACATAAATTACTACAGTATATACTACAGTTTTATTTTACTACAGAATTTATTCTATAGTTAACTATGAATACTACAGTATACTACAATAAATACATGCCCACAAAAACATTACAGGGGATACTACAGTAAAGTCTGCAAAAATTATACTGTGAATACTATAGTATTTATACCATAGTATACTATACACTTTCATGTGGGGTATGTACAAGGGCGACTATGTTAGCACTGGAAAAGAGGACAAAGTCTAGGAGAAGTGCTTTTTAAATCTGAGCGACATGGTGGAACGGGTTGAACCCCAGCTTCCTCCTCCTTCACCTTGTTTAGTTTAGTTTCATCCCATTCCCCCACACACACCAGCGCTCTTTCAAAAGACACAACCACTCTTTGAAAACCCTTCAAGGTAGCCGTCCTCTATCCTCTACGCTTTAGGCTTTGGAGAATCCTAGAGTTTCTGTGCTGGTTTGAGATTAGACAGGAGCAGCACTGGGGGAAGGGATCTCGAGCGTGAAATTTAACACAGTGTGAAACGGCTTTTGGCAGCCCATTATGAGTGTTCGACATGCCACAAGCGACGAGAAACAAAACACACACAGTACACACATGCACACACACCACTACAATCAACAAGCCATGTGTGAATTTATCATATTCTTCGAATTTCTCCTGAATTTTGCCACATAAAAAATGAGTTGAGAAATTAACATGTCAGAAAATGATTTTTTTTATAGACCCGCTGTTATAAAGGAGGAAGGCCTGACAATCCACACAGTAAGATAGCACACATCCTGTGAATGTGAGAGTTTGTCATAAAACACTCCAAAATGCACACACTGCATGAAATACATGCAAATCCTGTTACCCTCCCCAAAGGCAAGACAACATGCAGCCAATCAGTTTCACCTGAATCATCTGACATACTGTATCTAACAAGCAATGGACTCCTACCATCACTGCTTCAGGAAACCTGCTAGAGTCCATGACTGGGAACAGTTAGACATTATTTCAGATAGTCAGCTTGCCAGGTTAGTTGGCACCGTAGCCTACAGAATTGTATCTAAAACATACAGTACAATTCATTGCCTGAAGTATGATAACATGTAGTCTCAAAGAAATTACAATAATTCAAGCGCAAACAATGTTACAAATGAACCTTTCATAACTTCGACTTATTTTTTGACAAATATAGTGACCACCATCTTTGTTTACTTTGGGATTGGCGCTTGGGATAACATGTTGTCTGCCGTGGGATATATATAATATAGCCTGTAGTACATTGTCTCCCTTGGCATTGCCAATTGCTCAAAGCAAATGATCGGATTTGCTGTGCTATGCTAAATCTGAATTATTAACATTGGGGGAGCTTAACCTGGATTGGTTGATACCAGTATCAGATAAACTGAAAGATATTTGCACTGAGCTAAATTGAACTCAACTGATAACTAAACCAACCTGCCCCAACTTAAAACAGCCTGAAAAATCTACTCTTTCTGACAAACGCCCCTCATCAGTATACAGCCATTGGAATCTTTGCTAACGAGCTCAGTGACCATCGTCTGCATTAGAGATACTAAACTAACAACATTTTGTTTGCGCATTATTACAAAAATACATTTTTGAACTTTCAATAAGCAACATTTCCTGTATGACCTGGGGTTGCATGATTGGGTGTGTCCTCTCTTTTTAACTCTGCTGCAGATAAGCATGCCCCATATAAAACATTAAGGGTAAAGGGCAGATCTAACCCATGGTTTATGCATGAATTGTCTGAAAGATTTGATGAAATAAACTTAGCTTGGGCTAAGGCTACTAATGACTGATTCTATCTCTGACTAGCAGTCCTTTAGACATTTGAGAAATAGATGTCTTACTCTGGTTAGAAAAGTCAACATTCTTCTTGAATTGTGTATCTGAAAGTGGTGAAAATTCCAGCTAAATTCTGGAAAGTGGTAAAAATTTAATTCCACCTCCTCATTACCCCAGCAGGTTATGACAGCCTCTGGTACCATAACAGACAAAAATGAAAGTTGTGGTGCTTTTTATAACCATTAGGCCTCAGCTGGCCACCTATTTGAAAGAATATTTTTTGAAAATACCTCAAGTTCCACTAAAGAAAGTCCTTTATACACCTCTACACAGATAGCAGAGAATGATGCACTTCCAGGCACTCACTCTTAAAAAAAGTGAACCATTTTATGTCAATGCTGTACTTGTACTAAGTGACTTGCAAAAAATGTATGTACAAAAATTCACAGGAGATGAATAGCTTGATCCCTTTTTACTGCAGCTTTCTGCCCCCACCATTATATAACCTTTAACCCACTTTTTTATTCAAAAATTGCTTCTGGCGCTATCTCTAAGATCTGGAAGGCGACACATGTCCTCCCCCTTCACAAAGGCCTTCTGACGTAGATAACTTTTGCCCATATCTAAACTATGTTGCCTTGCAAAAATATTACAATCACTGGCAAACACTCAGTTAATCTTTTACTTTTTAACTTCAAATGATATTCTTAATGTCTGGTTTTAGACCTAGACATAGCACTGTTTCAGCAGCTACACTTGCCTTTGATACTGTCAACCATTCCACTCATTCCAGGGGTCTTGCAATTGGTTTGGGAACTATCTGTCAGACAGGACACCATGTGTGCTTTCTGATGGTGTCAAGGTACCTTGATATTACTAAAGGTGTCCCGCAAGGGTAGATTTCAGGACCTGTTTTCTTTACTATTTATATAAATAATACTGGTCTATCTGCAAAAACCTGTAACATTCATCTGTATGCTATTGACCCTACCGCTGACCAGCTGCAATCTGATTTTGTTGCCTTGCAGAAAGCCCTTGTTGATTTGAAATTGATACTTAACACAGGAAAAACTGAATGCATGTCTAATTCTCTTAGAAATATTTCAGATGGTTTACACACAGATGGCATTGGAGGATTTTCTCTTTGAGCAGGTTCCCGTCCTTAAATATCTGGGATTTTGGATTGACAAACATTTGAAGTTTAAAAAACATATGGATGAGCTTGTTAAGAAGCTGAGATTTAAAGTAGGCTTCTTTTATAGAACTACATCATGCCTCTCTAAACAGCAGGAAACAGGTTGTACAAGCAACCTTCCTGCCAGATCTTGATTATGGTGGCACCTTTAATCAGAATGCAGCAGCCACTAACCTAAAAACCTTGGATGCAGTGTACCATAGCGCACTTCGCTTTATCACAGGTGACAGGTTTAATACTCGCTGCACCCTTATTCAGAAGGTCAGCTGGCCCTCTCTAAATTTCCGTAGATCACTTAATTTCTCCTTTTTTGTTAACAAAGCTCTGCTGCACAAGCTTCCAACATACACTACATTACCAAAAGTATGTGGACATCTGCTCGTCCAACATCTCAGTCCCAAATCATGGGCATTAATATAGAGTTGGCCCCCCCTTCGCTGCTATAACAGCCTCCACTCTTCTGGAAAGGCTTTCCATTAGATGTCGGAACATTGCTGCAGGGACTTGCTTCCATCCAGCCACAAGACCATTAGTGAGGTCGGGGAATGATGTAGGGCGATTAGGCCTGGCTCACAGTCTGCGTTCCAATTCATCCCAAAGGTGTTAGATGGGGTGGAGGTCAGGGCTCTGTGCAGGCCAATTAAGTTCTTCCACACCAGTCTTGACAAACCATTTCTTTATGGACCTCGCTTTGTGCAAGTGGGCATTGTCATGCTGAAACAGGAAGGACCTTCCCCAAACTGTTGCCACAAAGTTGGAAGCACAGAATATATATATAATATCATTGTATGCTGTAGCGTTAAGATTTCGCTTCACTGGAACTAAGCTGAACCATGAAAAACAGCCAAAGACCAATATTCCTCCTCCACCAAACTTTACAGTTGGCACTATGCATTTGGGCAGGTAGCGTTCTCTTGAAATCCGGCAAACCCAGATTTGTCCATCGGACTGCCAGATGGTGCAGCGTGATTCATCACTCCAGAGAACGCGTTTCCCATGCTCCAGAGTCCAATGGCGGCGAGCTTTACACCACTCCAGCTGTTGCTTGGCATTGCGCAGGGTGATATTAGGCTTGTGTGCGGCTGCTCGGTCATTGAAACCCATTTCATGAAGCCCCCGACAAACAGTTATTCTGCTAACGTTGCTTCCAGAGGCAGTTTGGATCTCGGTAGTGTGTTGCAACTGAGGAAAGGTGGTTTTTACACGTTACTCATTACTCGTTACTCAAGGCCCTTCTACTGCCAGTGTTTGTCTATGGAGATTGCACAGCTGTGTGCTTGGTTCTATACACCTGTGTCAGCAATGGGTGTGGCTGAAATAGCCGAATCTATCCATTTGAAGTGCTTGGTTCTATACACCTGTGTCAGCAATGGGTGTGGCTGAAATAGCCGAATCTATCCATTTGAAGGGGTGTCCACATACTTGTATATACACTACCGTTCAAAAGTTTGGGGTCACTTAGAAATGTTGTTGTTTTTTAAAGAAAAGCACATTTTTGTCCATTAAAATAACATCAAATCGATCAGAAATACAGTGTAGACATTGTTAATGTTGTAAATGACTATTGTAGCTGGAAACGGCTAATTCTTTATGGAATATCTACATAGGCGTACAGAGGTCCATTATCAGCAATCATCACTCCTGGGTTCCAATGGCACGTTGTGTTAGCTAATCCAAGTTTATCATTTTAAAAGGCTAATTGATCATTACAAAACCCTTTTGCAATTATGTAAGCACATCTGAAAACTGTTGTTCTCATTAAAGAAGCAATACAACTGGCCTTTTTCTGAGAAATGAAGGCTATTCCATGTGAGTAATTGCCAAGAAACTGAAGATAGTATAGACTCAGAGCTAGAAAATGGTATATCATACACGTATTATACAGAGTAATTCTGCTTTGAAAGTTGCTAAACTTGTAACCTCACTTTTGAGAAAATGTCCCTTGAATGTTTTGGTACCTACTGGAGAGCTCACCTTTGTCTACACCCATTCAGCATCGTTCACACCATTTTAAGCTTTAGCCCCACCCATCTCTTTAAGGATTCACATGTGAGGCTATGTACCAAATATTTCAAAACTAAAGGCTGGCTTATACTACGGGTGTGTTCGTAAATTTAACGGGTGTGTTCATTAACTTAATCTGGAGTGCCAGAGTGTGCTCTGGGCGTTTATAAACTGAGAGTTGTCAGATTGTCCGTTCGTTAATTCAGAGCATTTCGCTCTCGCAGCGTTCAGAGCGCTCACACTGGACGCTCTGGGTGAAAAGTAGGGTTGATCCAAGAATTCGGACTTACAACAGCAGTCAAGCACCCGAGCTAACTGGCTAACATTGGCTAGCTTGCTAGCTTATTCCAGACACAAATAAGATAACAGCTCCCTGACCATTTTACACGCCCTAGCAGAGCTGGTTATGCTGTTTTTATGTTATCCAGAGCGTTGGTGACTGCAACTGTGCTGCTGGAAACAATTTAATTACACTTTTTTGGTAACGTTTACTGATACCGGCCATACGCAACGGGTGTTGCGCTTTCGTAAATTCGTCAGTTATTCTGCGCTCTGGCACACTCAGACAAGAGTACTCTGAAATCGGAATAGATAGCCAGAGCTAATTTACCAGCTACGTCTATCGACAGTTGTTGCAGTGACATCATAAACAATCTATTGAAATAATTACTTGCATAGTGAAGTCTTTTGTTTAGACATGTAGCTAGCTAGCTAAACAATGAACCATAATCCCAACTCATAAAGTTACTACTATGCATGAATCTGCAGGGAGATAACCAACCAGGTTCAATGTTAGCTAGCTAACATTAGGCTATAACTAGCAATGCTAATGGCTCTGAGATACGAATAATATTACTACACAGATCATATATGTAATGTTAAATTAGAAATGTGTAATAACGGAAAATGTCGCTAGCTAGACTCTCTTGGATGGACATATCTCCCTATCTGTCACGGGTGCCATGGTTTCCCCTAGTTTGAAGATGTAATCCGGAAACAGGTGTTTAATACAACAGTGTGTTGTCTTTTCGACCCATTCTGCATATTTGCAATCAAACGCCAGAATCTCCTTAGCTATCATACTCTAATTCCACTGATTTCAAAACTCGGTCCTCCAGAAAGTGGAGAGCAACACTTACGCAGATCTACTACCTGATATCTTTCAAAAAAGCATCGTTAGAAAGGATTACCTACACATACTGACCACCTCATAATATAGACAGACGCTGCTACATGGCAGACCAATCCAAACTCATCTCTCGGCATGTCCAGCCCACTCAATATCTCAGCCAATCATGGCTAGCGGGAAGGTTACTGATTTTTTCCTTGGCTAAACCAACTAGGCTCGTACTTGAACAACTGTAATCATATTTGCAGATGGCATACAAGTTTGTTAATAAGGCACACGAAAGTTCACATGTTCCAGAAGGCATTTCTGCCCAAAAACGCATTTTGATAAAGAAATGTAAGTTTACGTTCAAATGTCTCTCCTGTGAAGTAGTAACGCGCGACATACGCCTAGTTTCCTGAAACAAGTCACATACTGCAGGGCCTATATTTGAGAGATATAAGAAAGCTCAGTTTATTTAATTTTTTTACCCATATTTAACTTTTTGGGGCACTAAACTACTTTCATAAATATTTCCATAAATTATTTTAACTGGTACTGGGCTACCTTCAGACGAGTCTTGTGAAGCTTGTGGGCTTTCTAGAGCAAAACAGCCAACATGTACGTGTTCACCAGAGTCTCATCTAGCCATAAAGGGGTCATATTATACCGTTCGGAGGCTACAGACGTTTTTGTGAGAAGACACATTTTCAAGATGTCTCCTGGTCTGACAAACACCGCTGTCGCTCTGCCACAGCTCATGCAAAACAACTGATATCTCTAGCTTAAACAGATTTTTATGGGGATTTTTTTACAATGCAAATTAGATTTACGCGGGGCACGGACGTCGACTCAAAAACAAGGTACCAAACCCGCTCACAAGGTTTGTTAACTCTTAAGTTCCCTAGGTAAATCAGCCTTTATGTTTGGAATCAAACATCTGCCAATAGGGCAGTTTAGAACGCTGATGAGGAACACATTCACAGAGGTTTGTGAGTGTTTTGGTTGATTGCAATAACTTATTTGTGTTGTTGAAATGTAGTGTATCTGTTGTATGTTGTGGTGTATTTTTTGTTGTTGCTGTTTTATTGAATTGATTTGAGAATTGTTTGTTCTCAGGGCACCATTAAGAATGAGACCCTGGCCTCAATTGGGTTCCCCTGAATAAATAAATAATAATAATTTGTAAAAAATCACTACAAAGTCTTTGAATTCAATAATCTCTAAATTCCCTCTTATGAAGATTATAATCCTCAAGAAGGCCTGGATAACTAAGCAGTTTTACAACTGTCCCCTAAGTCATTTCCTACCACTTTAGACTCACATAAAAGGTTAAAAAAAAATAAAAAAAATAAAAAGGATAAGTCTAGAATATTGAATGAACAAAAAACAACCAAGAAAGTCCTACAAAGAAACCTTGCTGATTTTCTGTACTAGTAATTGTGTTTGTGTGTGTATTGAAAACAGTGCCATAGTAAGTTATATTAGTATACGTACACACAATCCCAGAGGGCCCACACACATGCCTCTCCATGCACTGGCTGCAGGTGCGTCCAGTGGCCCCGGGCCGGCAGTGGCACTGGCCTGAGCGGGGGTCACACGGTTGGGGCCACGCCCCGTACGGGTCACACTTACACTCCTCACACTTCCCGCCGGGGGCACGGGGGTCGCCATGGTAACCCGTGGCACATCTAGAGGAGCGACAACAGGGTTTAGTGTAGATAACTAACAGAAAGTGATGTTCAGTTAGCAATGTGGGGCGGCAAGGTCCCTGATGAGGTGAGTTCAGTATGATTCACAAAGAGCATGTTGGGGTTTGTAAATGTTGAGGAGTGAGTTTGTACCTCTCACAGTACTTTCCCTCATAGCCCTCAGGGCAGGCAGTACAGTGGTAGTCGTTGAATCCCTCTGTTACACAGGTAGGGCTGAAACTGAGAGAACGAGAGAGCTACAGATAAGAGCTGCTTTATTGTACAGTAGTAGAGCCATGCACCTGTGTCTCTGTGACCTACTTGTTCTCATGGTTGGTGAGGGGGCAGGCACAGGGCTTGCAGTCGTCAGGTCTGCCCCTCACTACACCATAGTATCCTGGGGCACAGCGTTCACACCTGTCCCCCTCTGTGTCGTGCTGGCAGTTCTGTAGAGAAGACACCCGTCCCTTCACTAATATCATATCCACATTCACAACCATTCACTTCAAATAGGCTACACCTGCAGAATCAAACTAAAACCCAGTGGCTGTCGAGGTGGAGGGTGGATGTATTTTAGCTGTTGTTTTGAAGTGAGGGCCCTTCCAGAGTGTGAGCTCTGTCAGCCCATAGCTGTTTTCCTCTCCTCTCTCAACCACTCTGCTCTGAGAAAAAGTGCCAAACTGACAATTGAGAGAGGCAATACTAATCAGTCAGCGGAAGTTGCGGCCTACTGAGCCGTGGTATTCCAAAGACGTTCATTAACTTCCTGTGTACCTCAATTAACCAAATTACGCTGTACAAACTCATTTAACATTTTCAATTTGCCTGCTCCGTAAAATGCAAATGATATTGTTATTAGCACAAATACAAATGAAAGCTGGGATTGCTTTGACAACATAGAGTTCCAGTTCCACACTATAACACGAGGCAGGGCTGGCTTCCATGTGCTCTAGGGGAAGATTTGGGAAGCAGAGAATAAGAGCTTTGTTGGTCATTAACTTGACCAAAAGGCCCTGTTTTATATTTGAAGGGCACATTATGTTCCACATTAAACAGCATGGACTTCTCTCTAGCGTAACATCTCTGTTAGTATTTCCAAGTCAAATCTACCCCAGACACTAACCTATGCTCTACTTCCTGGTGGCAGTGGACCATGTGGCCAATCAAATTGCTTCTGAACAAATCTGCTGATCCTCTACACTTGGAGAAAGTGCAACTGTTTAGACTGAGAGCTGGTTTGAAAACCAGGGGAGCTGAGAAGATAGAGGATAAAAGGAGGAGAGTTTTTCATTGGCTAGATAAAGGTCTGGGCTGATGTAAATGTGAAACTGAGTTGAAAAGTAAAGCGTTGGGCTAATTACCCATCTATGGCAGAGAGTAGAGTAGAGTAGAGTAGAGTAGAGTAGAGTAGAGTGGGCGGGTATGGGTGCAATCACAGGGCAGCCTGCCAACCAGTGCCAACAACACCCTTCTCCTCAGGTCATGGGGACTTTGTAAAGACCTTACCTGGCAGATGGATGTCTCTGGGTCACAGGCCTCACTGTGCCTGTTGCACTGGCACTGCGCACAGCTCCCAATGCCTGCTCTGGAGGCTGCGCCACCGCTGCGGGCAGACAGGCGGTAAAACCCGGCCCCACATTCCTGCCGATGGGCGAAACAGAGACAGACACACGGTTACTGGTTAGGCTGTTACACCCCCCCCCCCCCCCGAGCCGCTCACGGTAGTGCCAGGCTCCACTGGAGCTCCAACGAGACACACGTACTGAGAATTAATCGGGTCAATTTGAGAAGCCATCTGTTCCCAGCAAACACGATAAACGCCTGTTTAAAAATACTTTATTAACTATGTGGCAGCTTCAAATACGTGCCATCTGTCTGGTTTGTTTATAGCCACCTTTATGAGGAATCCAGTAGGAGACACATCAGTAACACTCAGGTTTGGATGGAAGTTGTCGTAGTAACACAAGAGTTAATTAGGAGTGTATTAGAGCCGCGCTAAAGAGTGGGGGAGCTTTGGATGTGTCTGGATGGAGCTGTGAGAAAGAGAGGGAGAAAGAGAGAGAGAGAGCTGGCAGTTTTGATGAGAAGGATTGTCTTGTGGAGGGTTTCTAACAGCTGTTTCCTCCTGTCTCCATGTCTGTGGCTTTGATTGGACTGTGACTGACTGCCACACACACACACACACACACAAACCACACACACACCACACACACCACACACACCACACACACATACACACATACACACACACACACACACACCTCTCTGATGGATGACCCTGTCGCCATGGCTGATGCTCTGATGGGAGACACAGAGACACAGCTGTCTCAGTGGCTAGCTAGCTTACCTCGCAGGACAGGCCGGAGTAGCCCAGGGGGCAGTCACACTTCTCTATCTGGTGGGCCCGCTCACTCTCCATGGACGGCCTTCCCTCCTCTGCCACCTCCATAGAAATCTCAGAGATCCTGTGTTTTAGTAGAGAGAGAGATAGAGACAGGGAGTGCGACAGCCATGTGAGCCAATGTCAACGATACAACTATACTTGAAAATGATATGATCAAACGCTATTGCCCCTTGTTCGTTAAATGGAACGAACATGTCACTGTTAAATACAGAGGGTTATCCATGTTAACATGACATGACTAACCTGACCATGACACTAAAAGAAAGAGTGTAGAGTAAACAGCCTTTTAACGGTATGTTTAGGTCTAGCCCATTGTGTGTTCAGACAAAGACAGAGAGGAGAGCTTGCCTGCTGTGTCTCATCATGTTCCCATGGGAAGCCTTGATGAGGACGTAGTCAACATAAAACAGCACGTCCATGAAGTCCTCGCGTGTCATGGCCTTCTTGTCTTCGTACTTCCAATCGTGCTGAAAAGCAAAACATGTTGATGACATCACTGGCATCAAGATCCTATTCAATTACTCGAGAGGCTATGTCATGAACCCTCAAAGTTCCAGAAAGTAGTGAAAATGGCAGCCACCAGTCTAATTGTAATGAATAGCAGTGGTGGCATAATCCTCATTTTACTTATGCAGGAAAATAAAAGTAAGTCATGTGATATATCAGAAATTGTGTAAGATAATTATTTTATATACAGTACCAGTCAAAAGTTTGGACACACCTATTCACTACAGAGTTTTTCTCTATTTTTACAATTTTCTACATTGTAGAATAATAGGGAAGGCATCAAAACATTGAAATAACACCTACAAATAAAGTGTTAAATGAACATATATTTTATATTTTAGATTCTTCAAAGTAGCCACCCTGTGTCTTGATGACAGCTTTGCACACTCTTGGCAATTTCTCAACAAGCTTCATGAGGTAGTCACCTGGAATGCATTTCAATTAAAAAGTTAATTTGTGGAATTGTGTTGTGACAAGATAGACAGAAGATAGCCCTATTTGGTAAAAGACCAAGTCCATATTATTGCAAGAACAGCTCAAATAAGCAAAGAGAAACAACAGTCCATCATTACTTTAAGGCACGAAGGTCAGTCAATGCGGAACATTTCAAGAACTTTGAAGGTTTCTTGTGCAGTCGCAAAAACCATCAACTGCTAAGTGCTATGATGACACTGGCTCTCATGAGGACCGCCACAGGAAAGGAAGACCCAGAGTTAACTCTGCTGCAGAGAATAAGTTCATTGGAGTTACCAGCCTCAGAAATTGCTGCCCAAATAAATGCTTCCTTCAGTTCAAGTAACAGACACATCTCAACATCAACTGTTCGGAAGAGACTGTGTGAATCAGGCCTTCATGGTCAAATTGCTGCAAAGAAACCACTACTAAAGGACACCAATAATAAGAAGAGACTTGCTTGGGCCAAGAAACACAAGCAATGGACATTAGACCGGGGGAAATCTGTCCTTTGGTCTGATGAGTACAAATTTGAGATTTTTGGTTCCAACCGCTATGTCTTTGTGAGACGCAGAGTAGGTGAACGGATGATCTCCGCATGTGTGATTCCCACCTTGAAGCATGGAGGAGGAGGTGTGATGGTGTGGGGGTGCTTTGCTGGTGACACTGTCTGTGATTTATTTAGAAATCAAGGCACATTTAACCAGCATGGCAACCACAGCGATACTGCAGCGATATGCCATCCCATCTGGTTTGCACTTAGTGGGAGTATCATTTGTTTTTCTACAGGACAATGACCCAAAACACACCTCCAGGCTGTGTAAGGGCTATTTGACCAAGGAGAGTGATGGAGTACTGCATCAGATGCCCTGGCCTCCACAATCACCTGACCTCAACCCAATTGAGATGGTTTGGGATGAGTTGGACCGCAGAGTGAAGGAAAAGCAGCCAACAGGTGCTCAGCCTCTCACTCCTCATTCTATTCTGGTTAGAGACAATTTGCGCTGTTCCGTAAAGGGAGTAGTACACAGCATTGTACGAGATCCTCAGTTTCTGGGCAATTTCTCACATGGAATAGCCTTCATTTCTCAGAACAAGAATAGACTGACGAGTTTCAGAATAAAGGTGTTTGTTCCTGGTAATTTTGAGCCTGTAATCGAACCCACAAATGCTGATGCTCCAGATACTCAACTAGTCTCGTGAAGAAGGCCAGTTTTATTGCTTCTTTAATCAGAACAACAGTTTTCAGCTGTGCTAACATAATTGCAAAAGCCTTTTAAAATTATAAACTTGGATTAGCTCACACAACGTGCCACAGGAACACAGGAGTGATGGTTGCTGATAATGGGTCTCTGTACACCTAAAGTATGTATATACAGTATTCCATACAAAATCCGCAGTTTACAGCTGCAATAATAATTTACAACATTAACAATGTCTACACTGTATTTCTGATCAATTTTATGTTATTGTAATGGACAATTTTTTAAATTTTCTTTCAAAAACAAGGACATTTCTAAGTGACCACAAACTTTTGAACGGTAGTGTATGTGGGGACTCCTTCAAGACCGTTGGAAAGCATTCCAGGTGAAGCTGGTGGAGAGAATGCCAAGAGTGTGCAAATCCGTCATCAAGGCTACTTTGGGTGGCTACTTTGAAGAATCTCAAATATATATATTTTTTTTGATTTGTTGAAACTTTTTTTGGTTGCTACATGATTCCTTATGAGTTATTTCATAGTTTTGATGTCTTCACTATTAAAATAGTCAAAATAAAGAAAAGCCCTGGAATGAGTAGGTATGTTCAAACTTTTGGATGGTACTCTAATTATAAATACAGTTTATACACGTTTTATACACATGTTCGGTATAAATAGCCTCTAAAATATATGCAAACAGACCATAAATGTCTCAAAACATTTTTAATTGGAAAGCTGTTAGTGCTATTATATAATACAATATCACAACCTGTTGCATTTACAACTTGTCTACAGTAAGTCCTATCATCAACTGATTTCAGCCAGTGTATGGCTGTGGATTGACTGCATTGTTTGAATGGAATGTTGGCATAGCTTTGTAGCAAGTACGATCTGTACGCGTAGGCACATACTGCATGACTGCAAGGTGTCCCGATATCTTTTCCAACTGTCCCGTTATCTGGTTTTAATGTCTATTCTAGAATGCCCTTCTTATCAATCAGAAACGAGAATTCAACAACGCTGTGGTATAAAGTATTTTAATTCCTAATTCTATGATCACTTCAAAGTTAATTTCTCATGCAACATCTCCAGAGGTTAGAATCTAGCTTTGAAGAGTTTTTGGGACAATGACAAGAGATGTACTTGCATGGCATCCACCACAAAAGGACCACCATTTAACAACACAAGCGAGTTTCCGTGGCAAATGGATCATGACTGCATCCTTAGACATTAGGAAACTGTAACAACAAGACAAGAGACGGTCCACCATGTAAGCCTATGCCATGGGTGTTCCCAAACTAGTTTGGCCCGTGACCCCATATTTCCTCCAGTCTGATTTAGTGCCTGGTCTCGTCCAATCGGTTCTAACGACTTGTGGGCATAGCAGAGGGAAATGGTGTTTAGTGTATGTACATGTTCCAGAGTGTCTTATCGTTCAGTGATAGGGTCCTAATGTTTTGTAGCTTCAACCGTTCAAGAGCCACATTTGTAGGAAGAAAACAGAAACCGCTCTGTTTATTACAACCTCATCTGGCAGCTACCGGAGGTTACTGGCGTAACCCCAGTTCTATGAGGCGCAACTTTTCTTACGCTAGTTAGTTTGGGAAACACTGGATTATGTCCTTACCTCTGTCATGTCGATCTCGTGCCGGGTGAGTTGTCCAATCTGCAGTCCCTGCATGTGGCGGACCATCACCTTGTCTCTGTTGGGCCCTCCCTTTATGATGACCTGGGGTTCGTAGGAGGTGCGGCCTGTCTCGTCACGCCCCTCAAAGTAGATGGCGTACTTCAGCTTGCCGCCGTAGGCCGTGATCTAAAGAGGAGAAACCAAATCCAAGTAAAGAAGCTTGTTAGTACTATTCACATCTCTGAACAGAATACAGTCAACTCCTGATAAGTGCAAGTTAGAAAGTATTTCAAAGCAGTATTGTTCACCAGGTCTCAATTCAAATACATTTATTGTCACTCCGGATATGTGCATGGGTTTGGGTTCAGTGTAAGCATAGTCTATACGTAAAGCAGTCCCGAGCAACTACATACAGTATATTTTTTAATTACATTTTTTATTTTACCTTTCTTTAACTAGGCAGGTCAGTTAAAGAAAAAATTCTTATTTTCAATGACGGCCTAGGAACAGTGGGTTAACTGCCTTGTTCAGGGGCAGAACGACATTTTTTTACCTTGTCAGCTCGGGGATTCGATCTTGCAACCTTTCGGTTATTAGTCCAACGCTCTAACCACTATAAGGATTCAATTGTACACCTGTTATCAACTTGGGGTTTAAATAACATCGAGATGAGGGTGCTCTCACCATGGAACCATGGAATTGTTCAGGCAGTCTCCAGTAGTAGAGTTCGTTCAGCTTCTGGGTGACCAGGTCAGCATTAGCGATGATCTCTGGGTGCTGGAAGGTCACTCCGCTTGTGGTCTCTTGCAGGTTGGCTTTGTCCACTAGGGGCAGCTTGGTCTGCTCTGGTTTCAGGGACAGCTACAGCAGCACAGACACAACAAACAAACAGCATCACTTATTGGCCTTAATGTCACACAAAATACACAGATAACGGGTTGTATTTGGGAAGCTCTGTCCCAAGGGTTTAAATGGCCTATGTTGCGAGAGAGCGATGCAAGTGTTTTTCAAAAGGAAAACAGCCTCTGTGACATTGGACAACTGTATTCTCCAATAACACACCAGGACTCAGCCTCTCACATAGTTGTAGATTAAAATGCATTTCACATCCTGAGGGCAGGCCAGAGATGTGTTTAATTGGGCAAGTAGAACATGCATATATTTAAGAAGCCACTTCTCTACAGTAGACTATGCTTCTGAGGCCCCTGTTTTAAATTTGCCCTCCCTTCCCATCTAAATATCCAGCAAATGGCTCACTAAAGGCTCCAGGGGGGCCAGGCTGTGCCCCTCACCTCACCATGCAATCTCATGACTCACTGACTTAGAGAGAATCTCCTGACTTCCAATGAATGAGGGAGAGGATTCTCAACTGTCTGTCTTTTTTCTCTCTTCATCTTAAAGCAAACAAATTTAGATTAACTTTGGGACGGCAACCTTTATTTAATTTGTTTGTCGTTTCCATTTATATGAAAGAAGGGTCCCTCTTCCGATGTCCTCAGCCGCGGTCTCCATGGACACAGCGGATGGAGGGTTATCAGGTCTGAGGCGCTCTGGCAGAAAATCCTTATTAAAAACAAACAGGGAAGCTGCAGCTCCCAGCCTCTGCCTGCTCCAAGCCCCCAATAAACCCTCTCCCACCCACTGTACGAGGCTATAATATATATTATCCTTCTGTTTGTGCTTGGTCCCCCTGGTTCTCACTACGTTCCATAAATTACAGGGAAATAAGATGGAGAGTAAATACCTGGTTGGGAATGAATCAATGGAGGAGAACCACTTTCATGAAATTAATATTTACCCTGTTTCCCATAAAATCATATAGCTGTGTTGTGGCATTTCTCTCTAGACTATTTCAGTACTTGTGGTTGCACATACAGTAAGTTGTAAAGTGTAATCGGACTAATTCATGTTTGTTAACTGTTGCATGAGAACAAATTTTGTTTTATCATAGCCCATATTAAGTAGCCTATATCAAGAAAGCATAGAACAGTGGCCACCAACCTTTTCTGTGCCGAGACCCCTTTCTGAGTGAAAAAGCAGGCCATTTAAACATGACTTTTAAAAAACGTACGCCTACGCAACATTAACCTATTAAAACACTTCCGTAGCAATGAGGTTTATGCAGTAGGCTGTAGGCTCAATACATCACTGCATATTGGCTATCCTTGAATTGCCCTGCCAATGGTGTTCTTCTCAGACCATTTTAAAATGATATTTTCAAACGGAAGGCATATGATCACACTGGTAATATATAATTTGTTATAGGCCTATTACTTGTGAGCCATAAATTTAAATTGTTAGCATTAGTATTTATTTTATTTTATTGTGATGGTCAGTCTCAGCGGATGGAGGGAGGGAGAGCGCGAGGGAGGGAGAGGCGGCCTCTCACTGTTCATCAGCTCTTCCTCCTCCTGCTGACTGACCAAAAATGGGACAGTCTTCCAGCTGACGGGTGAAACTCGATCGCATTTAATTTATTTCTGAAATACGCTACTCCTCGATTTTAGAGAGACGCAAGTCGCTAACAACAACGCAAATATATTGACACACTTTGCAGCGCGAGTGGAAAGGGACAGGGCGTTTCACGGCTTATAAAAGTGTTGAGTGAAGTGTTGACAGTGCTGAATAAAAATGTGAATACTAAATCATTCAGAAAACAGCAGCAGTCTCTCTGTAAGTCATGTTTTTGTTTAGTTTTGAAATCTCACACAGTAGAGTCCGCAAACAAATTCTCAGTGGGCTTGTGAAAGCTGCAGACACGGTGATCTGAGCTATCTAGTTAGCCAGTGGTAGGCCTATAAATTGACTTTGCTCTCCGGGTCCGCCGGGTAGACGGGAACAGTTTGCCTACCCGGCGCGCAGGGAAGCTGAATCAATTGCACCTACCTCAAACAGCGCGAAACGAATAAGAAAATAGGAAAGGAAGGCTTTATCATTTGGCCTTTTACAGAAATAAATGGCCATCGAGTAGGAAAGCCTTGGAGATCTACCGGTTGGTGACCACTGGCATAGAACATTATTCATATTATATGTGTTTGTCTGTGTGTGCGTGTTGCGTGATGTGAGTGGGTGCACTCGCAGTTGCTGTATGTTTGTGTATGAATACAGTACCTGTGTGTGGGTGGACTTGCATATGATGGGGAATACATGTGTAGATGTGTGCTGCGTGTGGATTTCTGTCACGTTTCTTCATGACTTGACTTACCCACATGCGGATGAGGCCCTGTGCCTCAGTACAGGTGCTGGACATACCAAAGCAGTAACACTGACTGCAGCCTAGTGGGTTGCTTGTGCTCAGGCCGAAAGTCCTCGACTTACACTGGTCACACTTCAGACCCTGTATATTCACCTGGGGACCGAACACTCAGGAATTAAGACACAGTCCAAGTCCAAAATGGCTGATGACCAATATTGTCCACACACACAAAAAAATGACATTTTCAGTAAAGTATACATAAGAACAAATATAAAATCAATCTGAACAGATTTTCAAAGATAATATAGGCCTAGAGAGATATTTGATTTAAGACAGAGCCAAGCTATAAATAACAGTGGCGGAAAAAGTCATATCTCTTGTGCTCTTCGCCTATTCTGCTCTGGACTGATCAAAGAAGGTGATATTCACAAGAATCCAAAGGCAGCCATGTGTGTAGATACAGTAGGTGCATGTCAAAGGGGCTACTGTGCATGTGTACCACAGTGACATGTGTCTGAGAAGGAATGATAAGGGGCACACCCCCGCGTACAGCAGACACACACAGTGACAGCCCTGATAACAGTGCATCACACCAAAAAACACTATTTCATATGGAACTTTCCCCTTCTATTTCATCTTTTGCTTTTCCCTAGCTAATACACTCCCAAAGCATCCAGAACTGAGAAGCAGCATTCATAACAGACATTGGTTGTGCCATGAACTACATATTAACGCTTTGTTTAAACACCAGTCTGTGGGTTTGACTTGAAGGAGGATGCTAAGGATGCCAGAAATTCCATTGCCATGGCTTCATGGAACACACAGAGCCACGCCACCCCATCACCGTGTCCATCACCCCTCCAGTCACTCTCCATCACTAACATCCCTACACCCATCAACCTCTTATCTCTATCCTTCCATCCCAGTAGTCTAAAATAAACATCCAGCGAGGGAAGACGCACACACACACAACAGTACAACAAGAGACCCAACAACAACAATCATCTCTTCTGCATGTGTCACCTTACTTCAGAGTAGAAAGTGGCTTTTTACTGGGTCTCTCTCTCTCTCTCTCTCTCTCTCTCTCTCTCTCTCGATCTCTCTCTCTCTCTGTGTGTGTGTTAATGAGAGTCATCACCTCTCATAGGTGGCCCCTATGTGACAGCCTGTCACAATGTCACAGCACTGTCACTGTGAGGCACGGAGCCGGGGATGGCGACGCCTGCCTGCCTGCCTGGCGCTAGCTAATCTGAATGCCTTCCCCCCACGTCAGGTCTATTTCCATCTCACACTTCCTCCCCCACACAGACGCTACCCTGCCTGCCTGGGTTTTGTTTGCCTGGCTCCGGGTTTGTTCGATGCTGGCAACCAGGCAGAGGATGGCGACAGGCCCCTATGCTGAGCCCAGATAGGGAAGGTACGGAGAGCTAGAGTGCTGCTGTTGAAACACAGGCTATATGGAGCAATCTGCCTTAGTCATTCTAATGGGACATTTCCAGGTAGTTGCAGTGAGGCTTAGAAAATACAGGCCTAGTTATGCTATGTAACTCCAAGTTTAAAATGTGAAACTGGCAGTGAAAGCTACTTGGATTAAGTCAGTGCTGGCTAGACATCAGGGAGGTGCCAGGAGAGCTGGCTTTGGTTTCTTTTGGGAGAATTTCATTGTAGTTTCTTGTCATCACTTATTTGGAGAGGTCTGATGCAATCACTTGACACAGCATCCTGTGATGAATATTCCAGAAGAGAATAGTAGAGTATATAGATAGTAAATAGAGTAGACCACAATCAACTGATGGTTGTGGGTTACCTTGCAGCTGCATTGTCCAGTCCTGTCTGCACAGGCGCACACATCCTGGTCTGCATCACAGGTCTGGCTGTCTGAACCTGCCACGTTGCATTTGCAGGAAATGCATTGTGGGAAGTCCCGGTAGCCCAGCTTACACTCGCTGCACTTCTCTCCCTGGAACTGGTCCCGGCACATGCAGCAGCCGGTGTTGGGGTTACACTGCTGCGTCACTGAGCCCACCTGGTTACAGCCACAGGCCTGTGGAGGAGATGGTCAACTATTCATAATCAATGTACCATTATATTAATCAATACCCAGTCACAAAGGGTTAATCCATCGGCTTCACATAGTACACAGACCTTCCACAAAAGCGGGTTAAAACATTGGCTGCAAAATTAATTATACAATTATGCATATCGTCACAGCAGTAATCCCATGATGTGTTTCTCCATGAAATCTCAAAGCACTTCTGTGCAGTTTTAATTTCTATTTTGTGAATGTTCCGTACTATAAAAGTTGAAGTTATTTTGCTAAACCTTTTTAATGAGCATTTTTTATCAACAAAAGAATAGGCCTAACTCCAGGAAAGAGCCAGACAGGACTAGTTTGGAGGGGAGTGGCGTGAGATGAGGTGAAGTAAGGTGTACCTTGCAGCCCGCCATGATATCATGACCCCAGTGATTGGGGGCACATTTGTCACATCTCTCCCCCACGGTGTTGGGAGGGCAGACGCACTGTCCTGTGTTGGCGTCGCAATTATTTCCCACATGGGCACACTGGCACGCTGGGAAAGAGGCAGGAAAAACAAACTCCACTCAAAACAACAGAATAGGCTCAGCACCACAACTTTCCATTAAACCTGGAAGAGAGTAAATACCCTTTTTGGTTTGAGGTCATCCAGCATTTAACATCAAGGAAAGCGGTAATCAAATCTAAATAAGATGTATTCATGTTTTATATTGACCAAAAGTTCTCTGCAGACATCAATCAGTTAGATGGCAGTCAGTTCTTACGTGCGCAGCCACCCTCCTGGAAGTTGAAGTGTCCCGGAGCGCATCGGTCACACTTGGGCCCAGTGACACCAGGCTGGCACCGGCACTGGCCCGACTCGTCACAGTCAAAGGACTTGGACCCAAAGGAGTTACAGTTGCAGGGGGCACAGACTCCAGCGGACTGAATGCCGTAAGTCTGGGGCTGGGAGACAGCACAGAGATACTGAGGTCATTCAGGGACTCCAGAGAGCTGTCATAGACAGACATAGGGTGCTATTACCACAGCAAACAGGTACAGCACACAGTGACACACCGCAAACACTGTAAAACACACAGCTCAATACTTCAGACTAAGTTTTCAAGAACACACAGCATTCAATTACGTCTCTGCACGAGAAAACATGATTTGAACCGTAGTAACAATAGTAACAGTTCAATTGATGGTGAGGATATACAACATATTAGAAGTCCAAAACATAATCTAATATAAACTCATTTCTCCGTGCGTCGGGCAGAGGAAATGCCCATGTCTCACTATAAATGCAGCAACATGTGGTGAATAAGTAAATGGGAATTGTAGCTATAGAAGGCGAGGCGACGGGGAAAGGAGGCAGCCAGAGACAGATGGTTCGATATGAATCTGATTATATGAGGAGCCAACAGCTCCTGCCTGGCTGGCAATCTGCATTATTCTCCCTTCAACAGGAAGGAATGGTGACGGTGGTAGGTAGCACACATCCCTGGGCCTCTCCCCCAGACTACCCCCCCCCCCCCCCCCCTCCGGGGAGCTCTCTCTGGGGGTGCTGGGTGTCCTGGTGGGATGCTTCCACCAACCCATGTGGATCCAGCTGTCTCGGAGGCGGGAGTGGAAATGGATGGCTGATTGATTGACAGAGAGCGGTTAGCGCCTGAGCAGCAACCAGGTGTTGTGTTAGGGATGACTGACGTCTGTGTGTGAGAAGTGCCTGCTTACTCTTGTCAGCACAGCTAAAGAAAAATGTGTGTATATGTAGCGTGTTTGTGTGTAGCGTTGTTGTGTGTAGCGTGGTTGTGTGTAGCGTGGTTGTGTGTAATTTGGTTGGGTATAGCGTGGTTCCAGCCTGGTGTGTTAGCGTTGCACACAATATGAGCGAAGTAGGCAATCATTGCCTTGGCTAATTCTCACTTGAAACCTCATTTTTGTGTTTAGTAGGTTAAATTACACATTCGGTTAACATAATATACCATAGTGATCTGTTCTTGCAATTTGTAGTCTATGACATTTCAGATTTACATATGATAATTTTTCACTAAGTAGTTTGGAGCAAACTACTTTTTATCAAAGTAACTTAAGGTAAGTAAACCATGTTTTCCTTAAGGGTAGCTTTTGTGTGTCTTTAGTGTGAAGTAATTGGTAGCTTGGTACACAATATTTTCAGAGTAGCTTCCCGAACACTGCCACTGACCAAGGTGAAAAAACTGAACTTTTAAATAAGAGTTCAATTAAGATGAATGCTGTAAGAAAGGCTGAATAAGTAACTATCACAACGTAAAGGGCCGGCTTGATAAGTGGGCAATATTATAGAACAACAACTTATGAAGAGATCTCACATCAATTGAAGGGTCTAGTGGGGGCTGGATATTTCCAAGAATCCGCAATCACCTCTTTACAATGTAGATTACTATCTGACTTAATCACACTGTGCATTATATTTTTCTTCAACGCCTCAAGGATTTACAATTACATCTAGCTGCACAGTACAAACGTAGGATCTTAATTGGATCACTCTTTTGCTGCTGAGAATTGCATTCCTGTACCTGCAGAAAATGCAGATGAGCTTTGTGATTTACACAAATTCACTAAAAACCTGCACTAACACACAATTATATTAATAGTATTTCACTTTTCATGTTATGGACTAAACGTTCAAATCCTGTTGCTGAAGGATTATTTTGCTGCGACAATATGGGTCAAATTAAGATCCTACATCTGTATATCTAAAGAATTCTGTTCTGCACCTATACCTTATCTGCAACCAGTATATGGATATTTACATACATAATAGTTCATATAAGTACAATTCTAGCTCAATTAAAATATGCATTAGTATGTGCAGCCTGTATCACACAAGGCTACTCAGTGACAGGTCCAGGTGAAACCTGAGCAGAAAGCAGAGGCTAAGAAGAGTGGAGCACCAGGCTGTTTCACATACAGTCATTAAGGTCAGAGGCTTACTGCTGACCAGGCAATGTGTCATGTCAGCTCAGGTCAGGTTAGAGTCATGCTGTGGTCCAGCCAGTACACATCAGATCTGTTCTGTTCGGAAGATGGTGAGTGGTCAGTTGTGGTCGGTCAGAGAAGGCCTATATGGTCAGGTTTGAAGTGGGGTCAGGTTGCAGTCACATATAGTCAGGGTCTGGGATGGACATGTTCGTCGTGGCTAGGTGAGGCAAAATTATAACTATGGACCCTGTGGGTTGGTTGGTGGGTGAATGGGTGGTCGGCGGATGGGTTGGTGGGTGGGTGGGTGGTTGGCTGGGCAGGCTTGGGATGCATCACAGCACACTAACACACTAAAACACTCAGTGCTGCAAATCTTTACTGTCTTTACCGCTGTGGTGCGGTAGGCTGCCCTGGGACAGCCCCCAGAGCGGGACGAGCCCCAGCGCTGGACCTGCTGCAGCCGGACCCTCTCTATTGGCCTGCGCGTCTCCCGACGCTCATAACCCTGGCGACCCAGGTCGCAGCGATGGCCCACGAAGCCGGGCTTACAGATACAACGTCCCTCCAGGTCGCAGCGCTGGGACATGGCCCCTGTACGGCTGCAGGAGCACGGCTTACACACCTGCTCCTCTGCATCCCACCAACAATTGGGCTTCATTCACCAGGAGCAGTGAGGGGCAGGAAGTTAGTTATCTGTGAATGTCTGAGGTACTGAGTATAAATGAGGTCGTCACCCTAAAACTTTGGGAAATATTTAGATGACAATATATTTGTGAAACCAAACACCGGAGTGAAAAATTGGTTCAACTTCAGACATTACTAATCAACAGTATCTGACGCAGTAACTGATTTGAAATGTCCCCATAGATTGTCCACCTTTTTATGGGTATCCCAATGATAAAATGACATAGTGACCGAATTGACAAGATTCGGAATGACAACTGATACTTTGGTGACCTACCATGCACTCGTCACACTGCCGTCCCACCACATGCTGCTTGCATGGGCATTGCCCATTCTCCTGGTGGCAGACCTCCGACACAGAGCCATTGTTGTGACACTGGCAATCTGTAGACCAATGAGAGGGGTGGGGAGGAGAAGAGGGGAGGAGGGGATATCAGTTGAAAGAATCAGATTTAGAATAACAAGGATCAGTCTAAGTTCAGCCCCAACAAGGCCCTCTCAGATAAGGGTATGTACTGTACAGTACAACTATATCCTCTTGTTCTCTTCGGTCCTATTGCTGTGCAGTACTACTGTCTATTGTCATCAACTCATACAGAGTACGCAAATCCAACCGCTTTCAGATTGCTAGACACAGGAACACATTTGCATTGTATAACCGGCTCATTATTTACTTTAAAAAGTCCCAGTGATCTGCAAGAGAAAACACAGGCACAGATGGTTTCCTATAGGACTGGTTGGAGGGGACATTTGCTTTTTTTCTGTCTTTGTACTGTGCTCAGTCGCCCACATAAGGTTTAAAAATGCCTGCATTTATTCAATGTTTAACAGGTTGGAATGAGTATGAGTTGTAAGACTCCCTTTCTCATCCTGACAGCATGGAGTCCAGATGGGATCTAAAGTGGGTCAAGTTTTTAATTCGGGCTGTCTGAGAGAAAGAGAGAAGTCGGGTTGATGGTTTCATGGCACACTGAAACCAGCAACAAGATTACACTGTGCGTCAGCCACATTAAGTTGCAGAGATCTGTGACAATGATCATCAACTTGTTTTCCCTGCCACCGTGATAGCATGGGCAATTTCCATCAACGACGGCCCTGTTTCTGCATTCCTAATGCTGATTACTCCTTGTCCGCCCAAAATGCCCCAACACCACAATACTCAGTTAGGACAGCCAGACTAAGTCAGCGAAAATGGACTTCTTCTCACCAACCTACTTTTTTCGTTCGACAGATTTCATTCAAACGGAAGTAGTGCGCCTGCCTTTTATCACTGCAGATGAAGGCAGCTATTCCATTCTATTGTAGAAGTCTATAGAGGCATTAGCTGCATGTTTAACTATTGTGCTTTCCCTGTCTATAGTCTTAATGTACTGTCAATCACTACCAATACCTCGATCATTTCTTTGTCGTCTTTATCGCAGCTGTATATCAAGAGTTATAAATCAGGAATTAATTTGGCTATGAGCCGTGATAAGCTGTAATGCATTTTTAATTATCTTGGCATCATCGTCCAATGGGTCGTTTTGGTAAACTGAGACTAATTAGTTATCTTCATCCAAACATTGTCAACGTCGCAGACTGTACAGCTGAGAACAGAGAGGCAGATGAATGATAAACTTTTATGGGTTGAGCATTGAAGTTTGCAAGTCAACACAGGTTGTTTATGTGGATTTACACAGACAGTCACCATCTGCACACATTCTCATATTCTCAAAGCCAAACATTTTCAAAGACACCGCCACATCTGGCATGCAGGCTGTCTGTCAGGCAGGCAGGCAGACAGGCAGCGCTCGCATAACATTACAGCAACACTCCACTCTTCAAAGGAGACTCAGACAGGGACAGGGGCTTTAACGTACTGCAGGCTCTGATACTCATGCACTTCTTATACTCACGTTGGCAGTTTTTGGCCTTGATGGCGTCCCCGTAGAACCCCTCGGCACAGGTGTCGCAGGTGGTTCCCCCGTAGCCATCCCGACACCTCAGACAGGAGCCGGTGATGGGGTCGCAGCTCCGCGGTGAGGCCAGGTCCAGGTTACCGTTACACTGGCAGGGCTGGCACGAGCCTCCCTTAACCGTCGGCTGACCAAAGTAGCCATTCGAGCACCTACAGTGACCAGAGAGGAAGAGGGAAATCATGACTCATGGCTAGGGCCCTGAGTCTGGGCAAGTTTTTTTCTTTCCTGACCTTGTGTCCTGACCAGGAATAACCGCAGTCCCTAGTTACAATATAGCCCTATCATGACTAATTTGAGCAGGAAGGAGCGAGGGTATGGTATGTAGTGGACTGAATGATCACTGCTCAGCTATGAAGAGAATGTGTTTCCCATGAGGGGAGTCACAGTACAAATGACAGAAATGGACATATGGTCACTGTTCCTCTGTTCTTTTTCAAGTCACTAGAAGGCTAAATGTCTCAGTGAAACTGGATAAAAAGCGATCACACCCAGCATGCACAGCTGTGTATCACGGACACTTCAGTGTTTCACTAAAATTACTTCAACGATGAAACTGGCTTCAATTATGAAATTGCCTTTTCAAACATGAACACTTAGTTTGTGCATAATTCACATATTCAGTGGGAACAATAAGTGGGCAGTGGACTATATCATTGGCAGTCAAAACACAGAGAAAGAATCTGAAAAGGCAAACGCGCGAAGCCACAGAAAATATCGCTACTCCCCCTATCTGCACTGTCCTCCCCCTTATCTGCACTGTCCTGCTTTTCCCGCCATATATCTCCTCAGAAGCGAGTCGTGTTCTGCCCTGATAAAGATATACATTCTAGTGCCTTCTTGTTAAATGGTTGCTACAATTCTTATCTCCACACAGCCCTTCTACTGCATGATAGCAAATGGGAAAAGTAATCATTCCATATCATGCACAGCGGATTCCTTTAGTCGCCGGAGACTTATTAATTTAATATGTTATTGCTTCTGACTGTCTTATGTGAGAAGGAGCCATTGGCGTGGAACAGTGAGTACGTGTCTGTAATTTAATTTCAACCATCAAGCGGGTGTCTTGGGGAGGAGACAGCACTAATGCAGATATCATGACCAAACATGCAAAATGTAAATAAGTACAAATTATTGAATCACTTTACTTTGGAAACTGAAAAGAAAGAGCCTCCACCCGTAACATCCTATCCCATTTCCCCAACCACACCCATCCAACATGTCTCCATCCAACCACAACCACCCTTCACCCCCCCCCCCCCCCCAAACATCCAAGGTTGCTTTTACATCCATCCCCCTCTTAATAACACCCAAAGTATATATATATATTATGAAAATAGGTAAATACTGTATATATAGTTTGTATGTGTTAAGCGTTCTAGATTGTATATTTGTATACTGAACAAAAATATGAAAAATTCAAAATATTTTACTGATTTACAGTTCATTTAAGGAAAAATAAAGCGGACCTAATCTACTGATGTCGCATGACTGGGAATACAGTCATGTTGTGCGTTCTCAATGGTCATTCGGGTGCTTTCGTAAATTCACACTGGCTATCTACTCCGATTTCAGAGCACTCTCACCTGAGTGTACCAGAGCGCAGAATAATTAATTTACAAGCGCTCAACGCCCGTTGAATATGGCCGGTGTCAGTAAACGTTGGCAAAAAGTGTAATTAAATTGTTTCCAGCAGTACAGTTACAGTCAACAATGCTCTGGTTAACACGAAAACTGCCTAACCAGCTCTGCTAGGGTGAGTAAAATGGTCAGAGTGGTCTCATTTATGTCTGGAAGTAGCTAGCAAGCTAGCCAACGTTAGCTTGGGTGCTTAACTGCAGTTGTAAGGCCAGAACGCCCAAATCAACCCTACTCCTCGGCCCGAACGTCCTGTGTGCGCTCCGAGAGCAAAACGGTCTGTTTACAAATTTACAAACGGACAATTTGACAACACTCATAAATGCAGCCACTCCAGATTGAATTTAAGAACACACCCAAAGTCGAAAAATCTCTAACTTGTAGTTTGTAATGCTAACTAGCTAGCAAGAGGTTGCATAGCAACAGCATCAACTTCCAGTAGAGAAGGCAAATACACTCAACTGAAAGTTTGGTTGCACTACAATTAGGGTGTGGAAATGTTATGCCCCTTAGATATTAATTTAGAATCCTCCAATCCACTTATGCTGTAGCATACTCTCGAGCGTCACGCTGTACAGCACCATATTTCCCATTCCATCCTAACGGAAACCCTGAGGGTTTTGTTTTTCTTGGAATAGAAACACCATAATATTAATACAATTAATTAAGCCAAATTTCTAAAAAATCAATCTCATATACTATGTTATGTTAAAAAAAAAAAAAAATCTCTGGTAATGCCAATATGGAAGACTATCAAATGCTTCTCAAAGATGCCCTTTGTTGGTCAAACTAGCATAAACTTGCATTAACAAAAAATGGCTGACAATTAGATAACGTGCCACAGAATGCTGCAGCAGCCTGCAAGGTGTGCTGCAGTATGACGCAACTTTTAAAGGAGGAACCACTGTATGCATCTGTTGGTCACAGATACCTTAAAAAAAGGTAGAGGCGTGGATCAGAAAACCAGACAGTATCTGGTGTGACCACCATTCGCCTCATGCAGCGCGACACATCTCCTTTGCATAGAGTTGATCAGGTTGTTGATTGTGGCCTGTGAAATGTTGTTCCACTCCTCTTCAATGGCTGTGTGAAGTTGCTGGATATTGGCTATTGTACATGTTGATCCAGAGCACCCAAAAGTATTTGTTACATTTTGAATACAGAGCAGGACAGGAAAATGGTTAAACTCACACACTGATCAAGAGGTCATCTCTACTGCCTCTGATCTGGCGGACTCACTAAACACAAATGCTTCGTTTGTAAATGATGTCTGCGTGTTGTAGTGTGCCCCTGGCTATCTGTAAATCAAATTAAAATTAAATTGTTCCACCTGGTTGGCTTAATATAAGCAATTTGAAATGTTTTATACTTTATACTTTTATACTTTTACTTTTGATACTTAAGTATATTTAAAACCAAATACTTTTACTTTTGACAATTGGGTACTTTTCCACCACTGTATTTTTGTTCAGTGTATGTGTTGGGCTTTAGCTGAGATTATTCTTTAGAGTCAAGTACATTTGTCCAGGCCTCAATTGTTCCTTGACGAGCACCATTCATTCTCGAGGTCGACAATTCTAATGTTATAACATCTAATAATAACTGCACCCATTGGCAAATTGCGAGAGAGTGAGGTGATTGCCATCTAAGAGCCAGCATATTTTTTTGCGGCAATGCTGCCTGCCAGCTACAATGATCTCTGATTGATTGAGAGACTCAAGAAACTGTCATTATCCCTATTCCCACTACAAGGTAAGGAGAGTCTGAGGAGCCGGGTGACGAAAGAGAATTCTACTTTTCAATTCACAGTATGGCATTGCCTTACCTTTCGTTGAGGCTGGCAAAACAACATTTTTGGTCCGCAGCTCAAATTGACCATAAATATCACAGTAGCCACTAGACAGTAAGCACAAACTATTCAACAAAAACATATTACACTATTGAATAACGCAGCCAAACCATATGGCACTCTTGAATAATGCAACAGTTCACAAGCATGAAGGCCTATGTGCAGAAAATTAAAGGGTTTCAATTCTTGTCTGTAGGCTACACACAATAGGCTACATTTTAGCTTCAAGACAAAAGCACAGAGCTGCTATAACAGCATGTCTTCATCAAGTAACATTAGCCTATCAAAACATTTCGTCCATGCAAAAGCGTGTAAACATATAGGAGGTCACGGTATAATTTGCACTGGTCCTGATCAACACATTTCATACTAGTCTGTCACGTATACTCCCTCTATCCGGCACTCGAGGTCACCAGGCTGCTCATTATTACGCACACCTGTCACCATCGGTCCGTGCATTAGTGCCTCATTAGACTCACCTGGACTCCATCACCTGCCTGTTTACCTTCACTATATATGTCAGTCCCTTTGGTTCTGTACACATTACATAGTCTGGGTGCTGAGATTCTATGCATGCAAACTTTACACTGCACAAGTATACTGAGTGTACCAAACATTAGGAACACCTTCCTAAAATTGAGTTGGACCCCTCTTGCCTCGGGAACAGTCTCAATTCGTCAGGGCATGGGCTGACTCTACAAGGTGTTGAAAGCGTTCCACAGGGATGCTGGCCCATGTTGACTCCAATGCTTCCCACAGTTGTGTCAAGTTGGCAGGATGTACTTTGAGTGTTGGACCATTCTTGATACAAACGGGAAACTGAGCGTGGAAAAACCCAGCAGTGTTGCAGTTTTTGACACACTCAAACCCTGGCACCTACTAACATGCCCCATTCAAAGGCACTTAAATATTTTGTCTCGCCCATTCACCCTCTGAATGGCACACATACACAATCCATGTCTCAATTGTCTCAAGGGTTAAAAATCCTTATTTAACCTGTCTTCCCCCCTTCATCTACACTGTTTGAAGTGGATTTAACAGGTGACATCAATAAGGGATCATAGCTTTCACCTGAATTCACCTGGTCAGTCTATGTCATGGAAAGAGCAGGTGTTCCTAATGTTTTGTATACACAGTTTATTTCTCTGTACACTTGTAACTTCATGCATAATAACCATTCTACTGTTTACATGGACCCAGATGGCTAGGACGCTACACCACAGCCATACGTTAAGCAGTGAGCTTTTTCTTTTGTAATGAGTAAAAATAGGGAAATATGAAATGTAAAATGAACCTTTCTTACCAATTATATAGAATATGATTATAAAGATGTCATCCAGTATATAATCCACCCTGATCTCATTATAAAGATAGGCCAGAGGTGGGCAATAATTTTGGCTCAAGGGCCACATTGGGATAAAAAAAATTCAGCAGAGCGCCGCACAGTTTTTTTTTTTACTGAACGATTTGTTAGTCAAAAGCAATTTGCGGGCCAGAAAAAGGGAAATTATTTGAAAATATATAGGTCCGTTATAATTTATAGAAATATATAGGTCAATTATAAATTATATAAATATATAGATACATTATAATTTATATAAATATATAGGTACATAATAATTTATATAAATATATAGGTCCATTATAATGTATATAAATATATAGGTCCGTTATAATTTATATAAATATATAGGTCCGTTATAATTTATATAAATACATAGGTCCGTTATAATGTATATAAATATATAGGTCCGTTATAATTTATATAAATACATAGGTCCGTTATAATGTATATAAATATATAGGTACATTATAATTTATATAAATATATATGTACATTATAATGTATATAAATATATAGGTACATTATAATTTATAGAAATATATAGGTCCGTTATAATTTATAGAAATATATAGGTCCGTTATAATGTATATAAATACATAGGCCCGTTATAATGTATATAAATATATAGGTACATTCTAATTTATATAAATATATATGTACATTATAATGTATATAAATATATAGGTACATTATAATTTATATAAATATATAGGTCCGTTATAATTTATAGAAATATATAGGTCCGTTATAATGTATATAAAAATATAGGTCATTTATAAATTATATAAATATATAGATACATTATAATTTATATAAATATATAGGTCCATTATAATGTATATAAATATATAGGTACATTATAATTTATATAAATATATAGGTACATTATAATTTATATAAATATATAGGTCCGTTATGATTTATATAAATATATAGGTCCGTTATAATGTATATAAATATATAGGTCCATTATAATGTATATAAATATATAGGTACATTATAATTTATATAAATATATAGGTCCATTATAATGTATATAAATATATAGGTACATTATAATTTATATAAATATATAGGTCCATTATAATGTATATAAATATATAGGTACATTATAATTTATATAAATATATAGGTCCATTATAATGTATATAAAAATATAAGTCAATTATAAATTATATAAATATATAGATACATTATAATTTATATAAATATATAGGTCCATTATAATGTATATAAATATATAGGTACATTATAATTTATATAAATGTAAAGATCCGTTATAAAGCGCCCAGGCTCTGTCGTAACCGGCCGCGACCGGGAGATCCGTGGGGCGACGCACAATTGGCCTAGCGTCGCCCGGGTTAGGGAGGGCTTGGTCGGTAGGGGTGTCCTTGTCTCATCGCGCACCAGCGACTCCTGTGGCGGGCTGGGCGCAGTGTGCGCTAACCAAGGTGGCCAGGTGCACGGTGTTTCCTCCGGCGCATTGGTGCGGCTGGCTTCCGGGTTGGATGCGTGCTGTGTTAAGAAGCAGTGCGGCTTGGTTGGGTTGTGTATCGGAGGACGCATGACTTTCAACCTTCGTCTCTCCCGAGCCCGTACGGGAGTTGTAGCGATGAGACAAGATAGTAGCTACTACAACAATTGGATACCACGAAATTGGGGAGAAAAAGGGGTAAAATAACAAATTAAAAAAATTTAAAAAAGATCCGTTATAATGTATATAAATATATAGGTCCGTTATAATGTATATAAATATATAGGTCCATTATAATGTATATAAATATATAGGTCCGTTATAATGTATATAAATATATAGGTCCGTTATAATGTATATAAATATATAGGTCCATTATAATGTATATAAATATATAGGTCCGTTATAATGTATATAAATATATAGTTCCATTATAATTTCAACATCCTTTCTATCTAGTTTTAGCCATTCAAGAGTGACCTGGAGTGTTTTTTAACCCAAAATAATAATCCCCCCCACCAACAACCTGTATGTTGCCCAACTCTGAGATAGGCTTACTGTATATTCTGTATTTCCCTGACGACTCAAACTGAATTCTTCCACTGCTCTATGTTCATTACATACTTCAGTCTGAGACTGCCGTTGGTGAAGTCGTTTGTGGTGACGTCAAAACGAGGGCTGGTGTACGAAACAAAGTAACCATCGATTTAATCATCTTTAACCAATCAGTATCAAAGCCGATTATGCATTTCTAAAAGGAAGCTTTCCCCATGTGAGTTCTGACTCTGGTGCAGCAACCCATTGGTTTCTAGGACCAATCAGAATGGTTAGAATCTGTTTGAGTTCTAGAAATAGTCAGGGAGGTACTCAGATCCAGGCTCATTGCAGAGAAAAAACTATCATCCGTGGGCATGGCGTAGCGTTTGGTCGGAGCAAGGAGTATGGGTAGCTTGGCAACTACAGCATATCCGCTAAGAAAACTCCTATTACCCACATCCAACTCAGTCCAGTTCAGTTGGGTCTGTGGTTCCTGACTGGGTGAGGGTGAGGGCGCTATTCTTGACCAAATGTGCCATCTGATGTATTTACACACCCATGAACTCTCCCTGGCAGCCTGGCCGCCCTGCTCTCTCGGACAGACAAGAAGGATCCGTCTTTAACACTGATGTCTCCCGCCAGGTGTCTGCCTTCCCTATCTATAAATACATCTGCAGCTTTTCCTCTTGGCTCCAAGCAGACGCCTTTAAAACAGGAAACATTCTCACCCCAGCCTGGCAACGCACCCCACTCTATCTGTCAGGCCCTTGTGGATCAGATATCCATGCCCACTCGCTGCCAAACTAAACGTAAACGCTAATATGTTTCAAGGAGCTCAGAGGCTCAGACAGAGAATAGGCACAGGATTGGAGGTCTGTGTCTATCAATCGAAAGCAGAGTCTGTTTCTATCTATCTTTCCATCAGCCAAGCTTATGTTGTGTATTCTCATCGACAGCTTCCCTCTGTTTGCCTGGCCACTCAGATCAGCTTCCAGAAAATGTGAAGTGAAACCTCTTTCCCTGCTCTAGCTGGCTGATTCCTCAGGATAGACTCTTCTTCCCAAATCAATAATCTTATTACTGGAAACTCTGCACTTGATTGGGAGAATGTACTCCTGGCCCCTGCAGAACGGCTTCCCAGGGAGGGAGAGACCTCTTCACGCGCCTCTTTTAACTCCGACTGCCAATTTGTTTCCAGGAATTGCAGTAGTTTGATGGCGCTGAGGAGAAAGCTATTATTACCAACTAACCCTCCTTGGTGCTGCAGCAGGGCACTTGTTATCAGGCAGACAGTGCTCCAATTCCAGAGTTCAGTTCACTCTCTAGACTAGAAAGAGGTATTGTAGGTCCAGGTGTGGAGAGGGACATTATGAGAGCACACCTCTGTAATGTCCTTCACTTCACCATTTCTCAGAGAGCTCCTGGGAGAGAAGCCGGGCCCCGGGGCCCCCTTCACAGGCAGCCATGATAGATGAGGCCCCATCCTGTCTGTCTGTAGCGTAAATGAGCTCCTGTCCCCCCTGTCCCCCGTATGGCCCGCAGAACCCAAATCCGTCCTCACCCCACCTCTTGCTTTATAGATCAAGAGAAGAGCAAAGTGGGCAATCTGCAAGGCAGCGCAGCACAGGGATGGCATGCGTGCCCACAGCTGCCTGTCTCCATCTGTCAGAGGGTATGGGTCAAAGAGAGGGGTGTTGCCTCGCCCCATCCCCTTGGCAGTTTTCTGACTCTAAGCCCTGCAGCAGTGCCATAAGGCCTACCATCAAACCCACACCTACCACACAGCAAGTAGAAATACCAACAATCCATCCCTCCCTCTCTCTGTCTCTGAGATAGAGAGAGAGAGAGCGAGAGAGAGAAACAGAGCGACTGATGCATTTATGTCGCAAATGAAATTAAGAGACCTCAGAACAGAACTGCGGGCACCGACTACTAAGTGATCAATCTTTCCGCTGGTCCAGAGAGGCTGGTCCTTTGTCTACCGATGCCTCTGGGAAAGATCCCACCGCTCTGAAACATCAACTAAACCCATCTGTATTCTCCACGCTTTTATGAGTGGCTTTCATAGGCACACAGTACCATATGGCGACCGAACTGAACAGACAAACCAGAAAAGACCACAGTGGCATATGGGCTGCTTTTGAAATGCATGTGCAATGAATAACAAACAATAAAATGCACTAGCCACCAGTGTGAGAACCATACATCATCTAAAACTGCCAATAGTCATGAGCGTAATTAAATCAGAAGATATCCATTTAATTAAATGAAACACAAGACTAATTATGGACTATCTATAACCTATTGACACAGTTCTCTCTTCATGCGGATAACATCTGTCATCTTGCACAGCATCACATACCGAACATAGACCTAGGGTGCATTCGGAAAGTATAGACCCTTTGGCTTTTTCCTCATTTTGTCGCGTTACAGCGTTATTCTAAAATGGATTAAATAATTTTTTTTGTCTGCAATCTACACACAATACCCCATGACGACAAAGCGGGGGGAAAAAAAGTTTTTTATAAATGTTTGCAAATGTATTAAACATAAAAAACAGAAATAGCTTACATAAGTATTCTGACCCTTTGCTATGAGATATGAAATTGGTGTCCTTTAGTAGTGGTTTCTTTGTAGCAGTTCGACCATGAAGGCCTGACTCATGCAGTCTCCTCTGAACAGTGGATGTTGAGGTGTCTGTTACATGAACTCTGTGAAGCATTTATTTGGGCTGCAATTTGAGGTGCAGTTAAGTCTAATGAACTTATCCTCTGCAGTAGAGGTAACTCTGAGTCTTCCATTCCTGTGGCGGTCCTCATGAGAGCCAGTTTCATCATACTGCTTGAATGTTTTTGCGGCTGCACTTGAAGAATCTTTCAAAGATCTTGACATTTTCTGGATTGACTGACCTTCAAGTCTTAAATTAATCTTGGGCTGTCATTACTCTGCTTATTTGAGCTGTTCTTGCCATAATATGGACTTTGTCTTTTACCAAATAGGGCTATCTTCTGTACACCTTGTCACAACACAACTGAAAATATATTTTGATTTGTTTAACACTTTCTTGGTTACTACATGATTCCATATGTGTTAATAGTAAACATAAAGAAAAACCCTGGAATGAGTAGGTGTGTCCAAACTTTTGACTGGTACTGTATGTAAATAAGTTATTTCTGTTTTTTTATTTTTAATACATTTGCAAACGTTTCTAAAAACCTGTTTTCGCTTTGCTGTCATGGGGTATTGTGTGTAGATTGCTGATGAAAACATTTATTTAATCAATTTTAGAATAAGGCTGTAACGCAACAAAATGTGAAAAAACTCAAAGGGTCTGAATACTTTCTGAAGGCACTGTACATACAAAAAGACATTCACATTTCTCAGAGAGAGTTGTCAACAACCCATTGAAGAAACAGGTAATCTACCAATACCTAACAGCAGGTAACAAAGGACACTGAACCTCTCACACCGAGTAAAGTCAACCGGAATGCAGCTGTGTTATGACTGTGGTAGTATTGTTATGACTGTGGTAATATTGTTATGACTGTGGTAGTATTGTTATGACTGTGGTAATATTGTTATGACTGTGGTAGTATTGCTATGACTCTGGTAGTATTGTTATGACTGTGGTAATATTGTTATGACTGTGGTAGTATTGCAATGACTGTGGTAATATTGTTATGACTGTGGTAATATTGTTATGACTGTAGTGGTATTGTTATGACTGTGGTAGTATTGTTATGACTGTGGTAATATTGTTATGACTGTGGCAGTATTGCTATGACTGTGGTAATATTGTCATGACAGTGGCAGTATTGTTATGACTGTGGTAGTATTGCTATGACTATGGTAGTACTGTTATGACTGTGGTAGTATTGCAATGACTGTGGTAGTATTGCTATGACTATGGTAGTACTGTTATGACTGTGGTAGTATTGTTATGACTGTGGTAGTACTGTTTTGACTGTGTCTAGGAGGGTTAACTCGTCTTCCTTTTGTCTTTGGGCACTCACCTGTCACAGCGTGGTCCGGTGTGCCCCGGCTGGCATCGGTCACATATCAGCTCCCCTCGCGGGTCCACATGGCACGTAGGGCTGAAACTACGATGTTTTTGAGTAAGAAAAACAGGAAGTAGAAGAAAAAGAAAAGAAACACGTATCAACAACCCCATCCTTCTGTCCCCCATAAACACAACAACATTACTGAGTTGAAAAAGAGGGAGAGTCCAGCTCCTGTCCCCCTCCTGATCCCAAAGATAGAGCAAGAGTTGGGCTGGGTCAGGGATAGGTTCCAGTGTTCCTGACAGAGGGCTGATGGAATGACTGGCCAGTCTATTTCAGAAGACACTGGATCCCAGGGCAGGAACGGTGGGGTAGCACTGCCTTTTTGGAATGTCTGGGGGAAGAAGCTTTCTTTAGCTGCTGGTTCTGCTACTTTGGCCTAGTGTAGAGGAATGCTCAGCTGCTCAGCTCCTGGCCTGGGGGCACGCCGCTCCACTCTAGCCACCAGGGGATTACCACCCATTACCAGTGCTTGACTGGAGCTATTGTCTCTGGCCCTGTTCACAAGTAAATGACCTCAACATGGTGGAAACACAACAGATCTAGGCAACAGCACCGCCAGTCACGGTGGTGGATCCCCCCCCCAAAAAAACACAGGATTAGAGTCATGAAAATTAATTATAGGTAGGGAGAGGTCAGTATGGCTAGATAACGATTCTGATTAAGTGTCATATAAACTTATTTCCATGTGAGATGCGATGACATACTTGTTGGACGGGATATTGAGGGGGCAGGCGCAGGGCAGGCAGTCATTGGCTGTTCCCTTGGTAGCGTCCCCATAGAAACCAGGGATACATTCATCACAGTGGAATCCAGTGGTGTGGTCAGTGCAGCCCTAGAAATATACAGTAGGTTTAGTTAGGTTAACAACCCTTCTTTCATTCTAGAACAATACCAGTACACACTTTTTGGGGGGTATACATCCACTATAAACCAGTTTTTCCAAGTAAAAATCTGGTCTAGAAAAAAAGAGAAGGAAGGGAAGTGCTGCTAAGGTACACAATGGTATGTTTTTGTAGACAGAAGCTGCTAAGGTAAACAATAGTAGGTTTTGGTAGACAGAAGCTGCTACGTTTCTTGAATGGCACAGCGGTCCAAGGCACTGCTTCTCAGTGCTAGAGGTGACACTACAGAACCTGGTTCAATTCCAGGCTGTATCACAACCAGTTGTGATTGTGAGTTGCATAGGGAGGGGCACAATTGGCCCAGTGTTGTCTGTGTTAGGGTTTGTCCAGGGTAGGCAGTCATTGTAAATAGGAATTTGTTCTTAACTGAGTTGCCTCGTTAAATAAAGGTATAAAAAAACAATAGTAGATTGTTGTAGACAGAAGGTGCTCTTTGGTAAATAAAGGAGGACCAAGGCACTATTCACTATTGGCCGTGCAGCCGAAATGCGAGTTTTTAACCTTTGTTTCCATTGAACATGCCCCAGACACAAAGGCATTTGAATGACTTATATGAAGAGTGCCTTGGTCCTCCTTTCCTTTTGATAAAAATCTGGTGCATTGTCATAATTTGTTTGAGTAGCAGCTGTGCTTGATTGGCAATGCAGTCACACGTGCGAACGCATGTTCAAAATTTGAGTCTAATCTACAAAGAAACCCAAAGTTTTACCTGTCTCGTCTCCATAGCGTTGTCTGACTGAGATGGTCTGGTGAATAATTGGGAGAGACTTTGAGAGTCTGATGTTGCCAAATTAAACGTAATGCATTTCCCCATAGATTGGCATTAACCCAAACTCCGGTAATGCACCGCTAATGAAATGAGAGCAGTTTTTTTGGGTCCACGCATCGTCAGCCCCAATAAAACCTAAACGCTCTTGAGTCAATTGCAGATGTCTACTCAGCATAATCACCAGCATAGAGAAGATCCCTTGATTATGGGGGTGGGGAGGCTAATAATGGGTAATGGGGTTGATGTGATAGGGGGAGGGGGGTGCGCTTACCCCCTTCCCCACACAAGACTGGCTCTGTGCCACTTGCTTGGCCTATTTGTTTCTCCAAATCATTTCCTGTCTCTGTTAAAATGTCCAATCCCTGGTGGGATCAATCCTGAGAGCTTTTCTAGATGCAAGGCGGGCAGGCACACTCTACTGAGCAGGATGAGGGTGGCCAGGGTTTAACTCACTCTCATGACATCATTTACAGGCACTAACCTGCCTGGGAGGAGACAACGCCAGGAGTCAGGGAGGTAGCCTACCGTAGACACCACACCACAGCTGACAGATTACTGTGCATGATCGCTCCTGACCTACAAAAGTACAAAATATCTTATTCTCTCACAGCAATGGCAAAGTCTTGAAATTCCTTTTGTCGCTACTGATTTGGACGATTGGATGCCTTTTGGACATTTTAGGGTATTGAAAAAAATTCTCAAGACTAATGTACGTGTTTTTTAGAATCATTTGTATTTTTGCATTGTTGTATTTCTCATGCTCCTGCCTTAAGTTTGTGTAATTTGTATCACTGCATTGTTGTGAAGCAGGGCTCCCCTTCAAAAAAAGGACTTCGGTCTCAATGGACCTCACCTGCTTGAATAAAGATGAAATCAATACAAATAAATAAGCATCCCATCAACATCCCCATCTGCCTTCCACCTGCTCATAGCTGATATATAATAAAACATCCCATCAACATCCCCATCTGCCTTCCACCTGCTCATAGCTGATATATAATAAAACATCCCATCAACATCCCCATCTGCCTTCCACCTGCTCATAGCTGATATATAATAAAACATCCTGTCAACATCCCCATCTGCCTTCCACCTGCTCATAGCTGACATATAATAAAACATCCCATCAACATCCCCATCTGCCTTCCACCTGCTCATAGCTGATATATAATAAAACATCCCATCAACATCCCCATCTGCCTTCCACCTGCTCATAGCTGATATATAATAAAACATCCTGTCAACATCCCCATCTGCCTTCCACCTGCTCATAGCTGACATATAATAAAACATCCCATCAACATCCCCATCTGCCTTCCACCTGCTCATAGCTGATTTATAATAAAACATCCCATCAACATCCCCATCTGCCTTCCACCTGCTCATAGCTGATATATAATAAAACATCCCATCAACATCCCCATCTGCCTTCCACCTGCTCATAGCTGATATATAATAAAACATCCCATCAACATCCCCATCTCCCTTCCACCTGCTCATAGCTGATATATAATAAAACATCCCATCACTGTTCTAGCAGTCCGTCTGTTTAATCCTGAAGGAGGTCTAGTCTGTCTGAAGGCAGCTCAGACAGTGAGAGCAGAGCGGTGGGAGTGGTGCGCCAGAAGAAGGTGAGAGAGGTCAGAGAGCGCTAGCTAGCTGTTTGGATGAGGACAGACAGACAGCTGAGACTGGCCCCGGGCCCTCGGGACACAGCCCTCCACTCAGCTCACGTCTATCTGAACACAGAGTCATGACAAATCTCCACAGGGTACACCCTGATATCTGTCTCCACCGACACAGTCCTGAGCAAAACACGCACAGGCTGCGAATGAAAAGAGGGAGCAGAAAGTCAATACGATAGAAAATGGTATCCTGGTTGGGAACCAACCAGCAACTCTCTTCAGGTGGAGGCTTAATCCTCACAAGAATCAGTGCTATAAGGATTTAACAGTGGTAATATTACCAAGGGTAGGATTGTTACAACACCTGGAGCACACGTATGCAGATATGACGTAATGCCATACTATGCCAGTAGGTGATGTCAGGATTAGTCTTCTACGAACTATCAAACATGTCCTTCCAACAAATTCGTTGCTGTTGATTGGCCAAGCTTCAAACAAAACAATAAACACTTTTTACAATCTCCAATGGTAGCATTTGCCATGCGCTGCGTCTTTAGGAGAGCACAGCTGTGACCTGTTGTAAGGTGAAACTCGGGAGCAGGTGCTGTGTCCACCATTAACGAGGGTGGAAGGAACATGTTAAAGTAGCTCAGTGGAATGAGACAGCTCTGAGAACTCACACCCCTGCGACTGACAGGGACATTAATTTATGAATTTGTATATGAATTTAACCTTTATTTAACTAGAGCCAGTTAAGAACAAATTCTTATTTACAATGATGGCCTACACCAGTCAAACCCTAACCCGGACGACACTGGGACAATTGTGCGCCACTCTATGGGACCCTCAATCACGTCCGGTTGTGATACAGCCTGGAATCGAACCAGGGTCTGTAGTGACGCCTCTAGCACTGAGATGCAGTGCCTTAGACCTCAGTGCCACTCAGGGGAAATAAGTGTATATTATAAGTGTATTTGAGAGGATTATCATAGCCAATTGAAACACTAATGAGAAATGTGTTCATGTGGACTCCCCCCCCCCCCCCCCACCACATCGTTTCTTGTCCAACGTACCAAGCATTGTCCAGTGATGTCATCACAGTTTGTGGCATGGCCTTGGCAGTCGCATGGTTCACACACTCCTTTGAACAGGGTGCTGTTGACCCTTCGATTACCCGATGAACACATCTGCAACACAAACAGTCACCAAGGCATATCATGACTATGAAAAACCGGGTACAGCATTTTGACAGTTTAAAGACACTGCTTTGTAGGTGAATCAAAATGTAACGATGTAAAAACAATACAAAATGTCTCCAAGCTAACGTGGAAAATGTGGAAATACAAATGACTATTTTTAGTCAGTGAGATTTGGCGTTTAATTGCCTCAGAAGCTGTTTTGCGGTTCATAATTAGACCTACAAAGCCGTAATTGATGCATCAATTTTGCTGCACTAAGTGCTTTGATTTGTACAGTTGGAGAGACATTTTTTATATTATTGTTTATTGCTGTGCATCAGGAATAGTAATACAATGAATTTGAAATGCTACATTCAGATCTTCAACCCAAATCATTGCCACTTTATATAATGTTTACATACCCTACATTACTAATCTCATATGTATATACTGTACTCTATACCATCCACTGCATCTTGCCTATGCCGTTCGGCCATCGCTCATTCATATATTTTTATGTACATATTCTTATTCATTCCTTTACACTTGTGTGTGTATAAGGTAGTTGTTGCGAAATCGTTAGGTTAGATTACTTGTTAGGTATTGCTGCATGGTCGGAACTAGAAGCACAAGCATTTCGCTACACTCGCATTAACATCCGCTAACCATGTGTATGTGACAAATAAAATGGGATTTGATTGGATTTGAGTAAATTGTCAAAATAATGGAAGCAAGCAATTTCAGGTAAACAATGGCTGTTTTTTATCTGAGTAGGTACACATACTAATCCAAAAGCAAAACAATAGTTCAAATTACAAGTAAGAGAATAGGGAATGCGCAAGCTTCACAATAGTACAATAGCCTTAAAATAAGCCTTAGAAACACAAGCTTTAGAAACGCAAGCTTCATCAGCCATTTTGTCAACTCTCAGTAGACACTGTGTAGTTCAATGCACTCGTGGACATTGATCGGACACAACACTCCGTCGGGCATCGCTTCAAAAACTTTTCCTACGAGGCTGAAAACAACGAGGTACACCCAGAGGAAAGACAACAGCAACAAACATGCCCTGTGTTTTGTCTCGCTCTGCACGTTCTCTCTGTACTGACCTTAGTCAGAAGTGCTACCCTGTCATACCTCTGCAGAGAGGAAGAAAGGAAGAGAGGAGAAAGAGACAAGGAAAGAGAAAGGTGAAAACTACACTGAAGAAACAAAAGACTTGCTTGGATAAAGGAATGCCTACGAACAGCAAGAGCATAACGGTGAGCGTAGAACAGCAAGGGCATTTTTCTCAAAGGATAAGGACAGAAACAAAGCACAAGGGAAAAACATTTGAAACACAAAGGACATAGAAAAACAACATACATAAATAGATATTAGACCCCTGGGCATTGGGTGAAGAGAGTATAAAACAATCACCAGTACACGTACTATGAAGATTTACCCTTTCCATAAAGGTTATGCTATTGGATTTGTAGATATGAAACCTCGGGCAGCATCTTTCTAAGTACTCTGTACGTTTAATGGTTTTGCTGAGGGAGAAAGGATTAGTGCTGAGCCGCGAGGCCACACAAGTGTCACCGCACACTTCACAGCACGCCACCGCCGCTATTCACCGAGGTCACTTCCAGCATTCTCTCCCTCTCCAGCGCCTATCAAGACTTGATGATAACCGTGCATTATATTTCATTCCCCCTCTCCCTGCCTCCTCCCCCACACACATTTGGTGTCAGCACAAAACGCCACATGCAGAAATCAATACCCATCGCTTTTTTAAATAGAAAATACCGTTTTCAACCGAGAGTACAGATTGCTGTAATAGCATACCCTTGTTTGTACCTGTATGTCAGCTTCTCTTTACACTTACAAGCCAACTACGCTCCCGTAAGCATGCACGCCCGCACACACCCAAACCTACCAATCACACACACTTTACAATGAATGGAAGTGAAAATGACACAGCAGCAGAGAGCCACTCTCACACAGCCACTTTTCACTTTCTTTTATTTTCCTATCCCAAGAAAAAACACAAAATCGCGGGGAAATGAAAGCTCTGATTTACCTCACAAGACGTTCCACCGTATCCAGGGGGACATTGACACATCTCCACAGCATTGGCCATCTTCTCACTGCTGGAGAACTCACTGGCCACCTCCAGACTGACAGAATGTAGCCTGGTAAAGAGAGGACAGATACAGGAAGACAGAACCAGAACATCACACCATTAGAAAAGAGCATCAGGTCAGCTTTTCAAATACAATCTAGACAAGATCAAATTAACTGTTGAACATGAGAACACAGAGATCTGAAACGTTTCTCTATAATCTGTCTTGCCAGACCTCATAACGATGTTCTCTAACATACAAATAACATCAAGAACAGAAAACTCCAGCTGATTTTGGCCTCTTGTGCCAAAGAGCGGATGTCGTGGCAGATCAGTGTGGTGCAGTGTGTGTGGTTACCTGTAGATGGCGACCCGCTCATTGCTGTGTGAGGCTCTGATGAGGAGGCTGCTCACATTAGTTAGAGCCATCATGAAATCTCTCTTGCTGACAGGCAGGCCTGTCTCCTGATTCTCAAAGTGGTCAGGGTAGAGCAGAGTTCTCTTTGTGCTTTCCGAGAAAGGGTACACCGGCAGACCGAACCGACTGTCAATCATTTTTATCCCGCCGCCCTGCAAGAGATGAAATGTCAGAGTTTTTTCCCCCTCGTTTGAGAGACAGCATCCATGTTGGTGCATGTATTTAATCCCCTCATGCCAGAATGCGAAGTCTTGGCTCTGACTGTCAATATGGGCCATAAATGGAGCATGGGTACCACACATGAATAATACTCTATTCTGAGACACCATGAATAGCTCAATTGTATAAAGAGTGACATTTCCTGAAATGAGACTTGTCTTTGTGTCCAGATTGTTCATTGACTCAATAAGTGTGCGAGTTATTTTTCAACGTATGCATAGTCATTTATGTGTAGGTGTGAGCTGAAAGGAAATAGAGAGATCTGTGTGAGTATGTGTGCAAGAGAGAGACGGCGAGATGGAGTAGAAAGGGAATGCTGATTGCATACCGCCGATGGATGCATTGCCAGGTAGAATTTAAGTGTAAGATCTCCAAACACGCTGGTGGGAATCATCATAGAGGATTATTAGATGTTATTCATCCCGCCTGCTTATTTACTGTTCCAATGGCTGCTGGGAAATGACAATTTATGGGTGCCGGCCACTTTATTTGCACTGAATTAATGGAGTGTACACATGCAAAGCAGGGTTTAACTATCAATAATGACCTGTCATATATCCAGGCTCTTCCCCATATCACGTATGACATGTGCTCTCCTCTCTGCAATATATTAATAAATCCCAGTGACTGAGCTTAGGTGGCTGTCATCTGACACTAATGGGGCTGGGAATCTCTCCCTCAGACTCATAAAACAAACATCTGTGTACCAACACCAGTATAACAAATACACACTGAAGGTGAAGAGGAACGTCTCTGACCAACCTCTGATATCATCCGACAATCTGTAAACACAGGATATTTTGGATGGAAAAGGGTTGAAATTGTGTTGTCAGATTTATAGTTTTTAGCAATTTATCATTGATTGCACGAGAGAGCAGGCTCTCTCGCTGGTTTCCAGATCCTCTGGATAAACTACTTCTTCAGGCTTAACTCTGAGGTTGTAATCATGATCTGAGTTCTCCAGCTTTTGTAAAGAGGCCAAGAGGACATATCAATGTCACATCAGACTGGTGTGGCTGAATTTGGGTTTTGAATGATATCACTTATGTGTGTGCGTGACTGTGTATGTGTGTGTGACTGCGTGTGCATGACTGCATGTGTGTGTCCCATTATTCAGAGTGCTTAAGGGAGAAAATCTTAAAGCATTCCTCATGGATCACACACACACACAAATAAAAGACAGCGAATGCATCCTCTCACTGCACTCGGCTGACTGAAGATGGAAACGATGACAGATGAACCGCTTGTCCACGATGGAGCGTTAGTAAAAAAGGACACCTCGCTAGCGTAATAGCCCGAGAAGACAGAGAGAACAAACAACGGGGAAAATGTGCATATCGAGCATCACTCCCAAGGTCAGCGCCGATCGTCTCCTCCATGTTGGGAATGATTAAACAACGCTAAAATTAATCCTTTAATTGATTTGCAAACAGCTTCGGCAAAGTTGTGTGAACGACAACAAACAAAGAAACGGTGGTGAGCCAGCTTCAAAGCGGGGTCTTCTATTGGCTGTTTCACGACTGAGGGGCAGAAAGTGAAGTAGGCCTTGTCTTCAGAGCAGCGTAACAATCGGAAAGGCCTCAGAGAGCCTTTACTGTGAGATATATGCTGAGCGCTGCACAAACTAATGCAGATGCTTTGCAAATTTAGTATAGACCAACTGAATAGATACACTCTTCTCTGGGGCCCACTCTATGTTCATGATAATCAACAACGGTTTTGTTATATGTTGTAATAAAAAAACACAAGCAGTCCTTGCTGTCATGTTGGATGATGCAGCTTTGTCAACAGAGCGCTTGTTAGGAGCATTAATGTCTTCTCTGAGAAACATCTTCCTCGCTTAATTTGATGGAAGAATCCTCACTTTGAAGAATTTTTTTTTTATTGCCCTCTCATTCTTCTCTTATTCTTGTCTAATTTGCAAGCTTCTATGGATTTCAGTAGACAACTCTGTAGATATTTAAACATGTATTTTGTCTTTTACTATTCTATCCTAGCCGTCTTCTCTGATTAACCTCTTCATCTAAGTTACCCTTCAATGTCATGACGAAAGAATATTGGCAAAATGTATTTCTCACAGAATTAGACCGGTCTGATCAGACGGGATTCTTAAAAGGAAGATATATTGGAGACATTAGACAACTAAGAGAAAAAAATGGAAAACTATGAGAATTCATGTAAACCGGGTATAATCTTTGTAGTAAATTTTGAGAAAGCCTTTGCTACAGTACCTCAGTACCTCTGAATCTAATACGAGCCTGGATTTTTTTTAGGATCTCTCATAAAATGGGTAAAAGTCATGTACAATAACCTTATGTAAAATAATAAATAACTGTTACTTCTCGGAAATGTTTTAGCTGTCAAGAGGTGTAAATCAAGGTTGCTCTCTATCACCATACCTATTTATTACGGCCATTGAAGTGTTAGCGATAAAAATCAGAACCAGTGAGAACTTTGAGGGCCTAAAAATTAAGGGATTAGAGACAAAATGACCAATTTACGCAGATAATTCATATTTTCACTTGAGTTACTCAATCTTCAACCTTGAAGGGCCTTATTGAGTACCTGGATCATTTCTCTCAGTTCCTCTGGACTAAAACTCAACTATGATAAGTGTTACGGATGGGTCTCTAAAAGATACAAACTTTTAACTGCCATGTGGTCTCCCGATTAAACGAGCAAATGGTGAAGTTGATGTGCTTGGTGTACATATCCCGTAAAAATGTTATGTTGTTGCAAATATTAACTTTGGTAGAAAACTTGGTAGAATAGATAGGATATTGAAACTGTGGAGAGGGAAACACCTGTCCATCTATAGAAAAATGATCCTAATTAATCCCGTAGTGATTTCATAGTATATGAATCCAATCATGGCTCTACCGACTCCAGGAGAATCTTTTATCAAGTCGAGAATTGAATTATAATTTTTTTGCCTGGAATGGCAAACCAGTTAAATGAGCATATTTATCTAATGAACATGAGTTTGGATTGTTAAAACTACTGCCAATCAAAAACCATTCATGGCTTTAAATACCTAGCATAACTCATAACATGTATCAATTTCACTTAAGGTCAAGAGGTTTGACAAGTTGGGAACAGATTTTTTATGTCCCAATACCATGGCAACCGGTTTATGAACTGATATACAAAACAACAGTTGACGCATCAATCCGTTCATTTCAATTTAAACTGTTATATAAAATTCTCCTCACAAAAAGAGTGCTCAATAAATGGGGCATTGAACAGTCAGCCCTGTACAGACTGCAACGAAGAAACAGAATCAATAGATCATCTCTTTTGGTACTGCACTTCGGTAGCTCACTTTTGGAGTCAGGTTCAGGAGTAGATATTGAGTCATAATGTCTGTGTTCAGACGGACCTACAATTGGGAAATATGATTATACTCTTAGGTAAAGTATTTATTTTTAGGGTAATCTTGGTAGAAATTGTACAAATAGAGAGGCTCAAGGCACTTTTGAGACATCACACTAAAATAGAAGAACATATTTCAAAGGAAATAGTAAATGGTGGTGTACTGGGAAGGATGGATTAGTCTTTGGACATCTGAGGGGAGGAATTAATATTAGTGTGATTGGTTGATTTGACGATGCACTTGGAGTCCAGTACAAATTGGAGGAGGCTATATGTAAAGTACCAGTCAAAAGTTTGGACACACCTACTCATTCCAGGGTTTTTCTTCGTTTTTACTATTTTCTACATCTAAACTATGAAAAACCACATATGGAATCATGTAGTAACTAAAAAAGTGTTAAACACATTATAATAGATTTTAGATTCTTCAAAGTAGTCCCCTTTTGTCTTGACAACATCTTTGCACACTCTTGGCATTATTTCAACCAGCTTCAGCTGGAATGCTTTTCCAACAGTTGAATGAGTTCCCACATATGCTGAGCACTTGTTGGCTACTTTTCCTTCACTCTGCGGTCCAACTCATCCCAAACCATCTCAATTGGGTTGAGGTCGGGTGATTGTGGAGGCCAGGTCATCTGATGCTGCACTCCATCACTCTCCTTCTTGGTCAAATAGCCCTTACAGAGCCTGGAGGTGTGTTTTGGGTCATTGTCCCGTTGAAAAACAAATGATAGTTCCACTAAGTGCAAACCAGATGGGATGGCGTATCACTGCAGAATGCTGTGGTAGCCATGCTAGTTAAGTGTGCCTTGAATTTTAAATAAGTCACTGACAGTGGCACCAGCAAAGCACCCCCACACCATCACACCTCCTCTTCCATGATTCATGGTGGGAACCACACATGCAGAGATCATCCATTCACCTTCTCTGCGTCTCACAAAGACACCGCGGTTGGAACCAAAAATCTCAAAATTGGACTCACCAGACCAAAGGACAGATTTCCATGTTCATTGCTCGTGTTTCTTGGCCCAAGCAAGTCTCTTCTTATTATTGATGTCCTTTAGTAGTGTTTTCTTTGCAGCAATTCAACCACGAAGGCCAGAGTCATGCAGTCTCCTCTGAACAGTTGATGTTGAGATGTGTCTGCTACTTGAACTCAGTGAAGCATTCATATGGGCTGCAATTTCGGAGGTGCAATTAACTCTAATGAACTTATCCTCTGCATTAGAGGTAACTCTGGGTCTTCCTTTCCTATGGCGGTCCTCATGAGAGCCAGTTTCATCATAGTGCTTGATGGTTTTTGCGACTGCACTTGCACTTTCAATGTTCTTGAAATCTTCTGGATTGACTGACCTTCATGTCTTAAAGTAATGATGTTTATCTTTGCTTATTTGAGCAGTTCTTTGTATAATATGGACTTGGTCTTTTACCAAATAGGACTATCTTCTGTATACCACCCCTACCTTGTCACAACACAACTGACTGGCTCAAACGCATTAAGAAGGAAATAAATTCCACAAATGAACTTTTAACTGGGCACACCTGTTAATTTAAATGCATTCCAGGTGACTACCTCATGAAGCTGGTTGAGAGAATGGCAAGAGTGTTCAAAGCTGTCATCAAGGCAAAGGGTGGCTACTTTGATTTGATTTGTATTGATTTATATTTTGATCTATATTTTGATTTGTTTAACCCTTTTTTGGTTACATATGTGTTGCTTCATAGTGTTATTCTACAACGTAGAAAATAGTAAAACTAAAGAAAAACCCTGGAATGAGTAGGTGTGTCCAAACTTTTTACTGGTACTGTAAAACAGTATATAGAATTTTTATGTTTTCCACTTGGTCCTCCAACCAATGGTGGTGTTGGGAAATAAATAAAAAGAGGATCAGAAATGTGCAACTAATGTTATTTTATAGACTAAACTGTCTGTTAGTTTCATAGCTGATCTATCCTCATAATTATTATTTTTTAAAGATACCCTCTGTGAGAAAGATAGATAGAGCTCTGCCATGGGGACCAGCAGGAATGTGTAAAACAATGCATATGGGACACAAAAGACTGCAGCGCTACTAAGCTGAGCTCATTTCTGGAGGATCAGCTAATGACAGCCAGATGCTGTCAAACACTATGAGCCCACACGCACGCATACGCACACACACGCACACACACACACAGACACACATACACAGACACGCACACTCACAGATTATCCACAACACATTGCTTTGCGCCGAACCACTTTTTAAATGAAACCAGACATAGCATTCAGACATGTCTGGAGTGAACTTCAAAAAATGCTGAAAGGATCTTTGAAACTGAAATGGGACATGTCACATGATCAGTCTAGACCAATCAGGTTGAACATTACTTGGAACAACATTCTCTATGGGAGCACTTGCTCTATGAAGGAGTTCGTGTTGGCACCTAACCTAACACATGTAATCGCATAATGAGACTATTAGCACTTACCTCTATTATGACATTAGGAGAAGAGTTAACCCTGATGTCCTGGTCTTTCTCCCCTGCATCATATGAGACTGTATAGACAAGACTTCCTCCATAGGCTGGGAGCTGTAAACAAACAGAAGTCAACATTTTATGTACTGTGCACAGTGAAAGTTTACACACCCCTTGCAGAGCTTTCAAATTTTGTCACCGTAAAATAAATCACATTTTTTTCTACTAATCTACACAACCTGCTCCACATTTTCAAAATGAAAAAAAGTATTACAGAACATTTTCTGAATTAATTAAAGGTAGAAAACAAAGATGTCTTGATTGCGTATTTCTTCACACCCCAGAGTTAATACTTGGTGGAAGAACCTTTGGCAGCAATTACAGCTGTGAATCATTTTGAATAAGATTATACCAACTTTCCACAACTCTTAAGGCAACATATAGTGTTGTGATGCAAAAATTCTAGCAAATAAATAGTGCATAGGATTAAAAAGGTATTGTCAGATATTTTTCATCCTAATCAGACAGAATTTTTACATGGACGATAATTTGAGATGATATTAACCTGTTAGAGCTCTAGGGGCGCTATTTCATTTTTGGATAAAAAACGTTCCCGTTTTAAGCGCGATATTTTGTCACGAAAAGATGCTCGACTATGCATATTTTGACAGTTTTGGAAAGAAAACACTCTGAAGTTTCAGAATCTGCAAAGATTTTGTCTGTAAGTGCCCCAGAACTCATTCTACAGGCGAAACCAAGATGATGCATCACCCAGGAATTAGCAGAATTTCTGAAGCTCTGTTTTCCATTCTCTCCTTATATGGCTGTGATTGCGCAACGAATGAGCCTACACTTTCTGTCGTTCGCCCAAGGTCTTAGCAGCATTGTGACGTATTTGTAGGCATATCATTGGAAGATTGACCATAAGAGACTACATTTTCCAAGTGTCCGCCTGGTGTCCTGCGTCGAATTCGGTGCGCAATTGCCAGCTGCTTCTACTTTACCATTTGATTCAGGGGAGAAAGCATGTATCCAAGAACGATGTATCAATGAAGAGATATGTGAAAAACACCTTGATGATTGATTCTAAACAACGTTTGCCATGTTTTCAGTCGATATTATGGAGTTAATTTGGAAAAAAGTTTGCGTTTTGAGGACTGAATTTATGGATTTTTTTTGGTAGCCAAATGTGATGTATAAAACGGAGCTATTTCTAATACACATCTAACTGAGAGTATCCTCATTGAAAACATCAGAAGTTCTTCAAAGGTAAATGATTTTATTTGAAGGCTTTTATGTTTTTGTTAATGTTGCGTGCTGGATGCTAACGCTAATGCTAACGCTAAATGCTAACGCGAAATGCTAACTCTAGCTAGCTACTTTTACACAAATTATTGTTTTCCTATGGTTGAGAAGCATATTTTGAAAATCTGAGATGACAGTGTTGTTTACAAAAGGCTAAGCTTGAGAGATGGCATATTTATTTCATTTCATTTGCGATTTTCATAAATAGTTAACGTTGTGTTATGCTAATGAGCTTGCTGATAGATTTACACAATCCTGGATACAGGGGTTTTTTCATAGCTAAACGTGACGCAGAAAACGGAGCGATTTGTCCTAAACAAATAATCTTTCAGGAAAAACTGAACATTTGCTATCTGAGAGTCTCCTCATTGAAAACATCTGAAGTTCTTCAAAGGTAAATGATTTTTTTGAATGCTTTTCTGTTTTTTTGTGTAAATGTTGCCAGCTGAATGCTAATGCTAAATGCTACGTTAGCCATCAATACTGTTACACAAATGCTTGTTTTGCAATGGTTGAGAAGCATATTTTGAAAATCTGAGATGACAGTGTTGTTAACAAAAGGCTAAGCTTGAGAGCTAGCATATTTATTTCATTTCATTTGCGATTTTCATGAATAGTTAACGTTGCGTTATGGTAATGAGCTTGAGTCTGTATTCACGAACCCGGATCCGGGATGGGGAGATCAGAAAGGTTAAACAAGTCCTGGAAACAATAGAACACTATGAAAAATCCAAGAAACCAGACCTGGTATTCATAGCTGACTTGGAATATATATATATATATATATATATATAAGTACGACAGGAATTTTCGAGTGGAGTAAAACAAGGTTGTCAGCTATCTGCATATCTATTTATTATGGCCATTGAAATGCTATAAAAATCAGATCCAACAGTAATATCAAGGGGATAGAAATCCAGGGCTTAAAAACAAAAGTGTCATTGCACGCTGATGATTAATGTTTTCTTTTAAATCCACAATTTGAATCCCTCCACAGCCTCATATAGGATCTAGATAATGTTCTAATTCATATCCTGAAAGAATAGATAAGATGTTGCTACCATGGGAAAAAAAATACCTGTCTATTTGTGGAAAAATCGCCCAGATGAACTCTTTAGTCATATCCCAGAAATTAGGTTTGCAGAAGTCTAAGGAGGGTTTTCCTCTAACTTTTTACCTGGGCTTTGCTCCTTTCAGATTTATTTTCATCCTGACAATCTGCCCAGTCCTTGCCAATGACAAGCATACCAATAACATCATGCTGCCAACACAATACTTGAAAATACAAAGGGATCAATAACATTTCATTCAGTCCATATTACTGGCCTGCAAGACAAAGTGAAAATAAGAAAGCCTGTGTTAAAAAAAATCAATTTCAAAACATCCATTCTGTTTGCAACAAGGCTGTTAAGTAATACTGCACGACGACATGGCATATAAATTAACATTTTGGCCTAAATTAAAAACCACTGGTTTGGGTCAAATCCATTACAAGACAACACAGAGTAAAAATCTCTTTATTTTCCTGTTATGGGTTTGCTTGTCATTGGCAGGGACTGAGGAGTTTGTTAGGATGAAAATGAATCTGAAAGGAGCAAAGCCCATGTAAAAGTTAGATGAAAACCCTCCTTAGACTTCTGCAAACCTAACTCTGGGATAAAGTTGTATTTCTCAGCTAGACAATTACACAAAATGTAATGCCAAAGACACACCAGAATGGCTTCCCAAAGGTGTTGAGTGTTCCTGAATGGTCCAGTCTCAGTCCTGTTTAAATTTGCTTGAAAATCAGAGAAAGGGTTCGAATTTTGCTGTCCATCACTGATTCCCAACCAAATTTTACGAGCTTGAGCAATTTTGACAAAAACAATGGATATACTGTATGTTGTCGTAACAGTTGTGCAGTTTATAGAATCTTATTCCAAATTATTCACAGCTGTAATGGCTGCCAAAGGTGCTTACATCAAGTGAGTGGAGACGTATCCAATTATGATATTTTAGTTCTACAACTTTCTTTCACTTTGAATATGTGAAGTAGGTTTGTAGATATGTAGGAAAATGTGAAAAATGTGAAAAGGTTCAAGGTGGCGCAGACATTCGATAGGCCGTAAGAGTTGTGCACGGTTTGTACAAATATTTTCAAAATAATTCACAGCTGTAATGGCTGCCAAAGGTGCTTCCACCAAGTATTACCCCTGAGGTGTGAAGACAATGCAATCAATACATCTTTATTTTTTATTAACTTGGAAAATGATTTTCAAAAATGATTTCACTTAGAAAATGGGGAGTAGGTTGTGTAGATAGGTGGGGAAAATCAAATTGTATTCTCTTGTGAAGATAGTGCAAGGGGTGTTCGTACAGTTGAAGTCGGAAGTTTACCTTAGCCAAATACATTTAAACTCAGTTTTTCACAATTCCTGACATTTAATCCTAGTAAATATTCCCTTTCTTAGGTCAGTTAGGATCACCACTTTATTTTAAGAATGTGAAATGTCAGAATAATAGAGAGAATTATTTATTTCAGTTTTTATTTCTTTCATCACGTTCCCAGTGGGTCAGAAGTTTACATACACTTAATTTAGTATTTGGTAGCATTGCCTTTAAATTGCTTAACTTGGGTCAAATCTTTCGGGTAGCCTTCCACAAGCTTCTCACAATAAGTTGTGTGAATTTTGGCCTGAGAGAGCTGGTGTAACTGAGTCAGGTTTGTAGGCCTCCTTGCTCGCACACCCCTTTTTCAGTTCTGCCGACACATTTTCTATAGGATTGAGGTCAGGGCTTTGTGATGGCCACTCCAATACCTTGACTTTGTTGTCCTTAAGCCTTTTTGCCACAACTTTGGAAGTATGTTTGGGGTCATTGTCCATTTGGAAGACCCATCTGCGACCAAGCTTTAACTTCCTGACTGATGTCTTGAGATGATGCTTCCCTATATCACTATCATTTTCCTCTCTCATGATGCCATTTATTTTGCACCAGTCCCTCCTGCAGCAAAGCACCCCCATAACATGATGCTGCCACCCCCGTGCTCCACGGTTGGAATAGTGTTCTTCGGCTTGCAAGCCTCCCCCTTTTTCCTCCAAACATAACGATGGTCATTATGGCCAAACAGTTCTATTTTTGTTTCATCAGACCAGAGGACATTTCTCCAAAAAGCACGATCTTCGTCCCCATGTGCAGTTGCAAACCGTAGTCTGGCTTTTTTATGGTGGTTTTGGGGCAGTGGCATCTTCCTTGCAGAGCAGCCTTTCAGGTTATGTCGATATAGGACTCATTTTACTGTGGATATAGATACTTTTGTACCTGTTTCCTCCAGCATCTTCACAAGGTCCTTTGCTGTTGTTCTGGGATTGATTTGCACTTTTCGCACCAAAGTACGTTCATCTCTAGGAGACGGAAAGCGTCTCCTTCCTAGGTGGTATGACGGCTGTGTGGTCCCATGCTGTTTATACTTGCGTACTATTGTTTGAACAGATGAACGTGGTACCTTCAGGCGTTTGGAAACTGCTCCCAAGAATGAACCAGACTTGTGAAGGTCAACAACAAAAAACTTCTGAGGTCTTGGCTGATTTCTTTTGATTTTCCTATGATGTCAAGCAAAGAGGCATTGAGTTTGAAGGCAGGCCGTGAAATACATCCACAGGTACACCTCCAATTGACTCAAATGTTGTCAATTAGCAGAAGCTTCTAAAGCCATTACATAATTTTCTGGAATTTTCCAAGCTGTTTAAAGGCACAGTCAACTTAGTGTATGTAAACTTCTGACCCACTGGAATTGTGATATGGTGAATTATGAGTGAAATAATCTGTCTGTAAACAATTATTGGAAAAATTACTTGTGTCATCCACAAAGTAGATGTCCTAACCGACTTGCCAAAACTATATTTTGTTAACAAGAAATTTTTGGAGTGGTTGAAAAACACGTTTTAATGACTCCAACCTAAGTGTATGTAAAACTTCCGACTTCAACTGTATGTGTATAACGACTGTATATGATAACTTGCACTGTATAGAACAGAGCGTCTTACCGCCATCAAATGCACTTTTACAGTTTAATAGCATGTAAAGACAAGGACCAAGATTAGGTCTGCATGCATAGTGAGGGTTATAGGAGTTATTGCTTTAGTACTTAGCTTGGATATAATACTTAGCTAAAATGATCTAGAGTCCCCTTTAAAACCCAGTGAAGTGTGAAATGACCCAACACCACCAACAAATCTCCACTCCTCTTCGGTGACATTACGAGCTGTGTGTAATGATCGTTAAGGGACAGGTTTTTATAGCGGGACACACTACCCATGCCTGGCAGTAATACTGACGAGGCTGTACTAGACAAGATGCATTACAATCAGCTTTTAAACAAAGATCCTTAAAGATGGACACAGTTACAGGCACTGTGCTCTTGAAGATTAGGATGCCTAGTTTGCCACTGCCACAAGTGTGTTTTGTTCCAATGATGACTGCATTCCTAAAATGTAGGGCGTCTTGTCTGTACAGTTGAGCACACATTCTCGGATCCAGGACAGTCTAACCTCCTTTGTATTTGTGTATCTTTGTTTTTCTTTCTTTCTGCTTCATCTTCTCTCCTCTGGCTCCAGCTCTCCAAACAAAGCAAAGATGTGTGTTGTGTTTTTCCTGCTAGAAAGGGGCCCTCTTATCTTGGTGTTATTGAGCTGCTCTCTTTTCCTCTCCTGGCCCCCTGCTGAGGCTGTAGCAGGGAGCTCGTGGGGCTTTGCTGTGTTGAATGAAAGGCCCTGTCGTTATCTGACCTGGGAGAACCTAAGACTAGACTGGACCTGGAGGGCAAACCACTTCCCACTCAGCACTTATCAGAGGGGCCCTGAGTTTTCCCTGACCAAGAGACCTGTATAGGATATAACTAGGGACCAGAGTTGTTCCTGGTTAGAAGCCTATGGGGCTTCCGAGTGGCGCAGCAGCCTAAGGCACTGCATCTCAGTGCTAGAGGCGTCACTACAGGCCCTGGTTCGATTCCATGCTGTATCACAACTGGCCGTGATTGGGAGTCCCATAGGGTAGTGTACAATTGACCCGGGTTAGGGTTTGGATGGCGTAGGCCGTCATTTTAAATAATTTGTTCTGAACTGACTTGCCTAGTTAAATAAATAATTAAAAGCACCATCCACACCCTGGTTAGAAGACCAGCCACAGCAGGGAGCTACATACACCCAGAGCTCACTTCAGCAGCACCAAAGCACAACATCTATTCATTTGTGTTGTCAAACCATTGGTTTTGGCATCGCTGAGCAAAAGCATGCGTCAGCACACCACTCGTGGCAAAGTTCTAATCCTCCTGTAAATAGCGTCAGAAACACACAACAAGACACACATCAATAAACCATCCATGTCGCAGTAGGATGTCTTTGTCTGGGAAACATAACAAGAGCTCCTCAGATACAATCGTATATCTCACAATCCTACTGGAGCACAGTGGCTGATTCTGAACAACCATAGTAAATTGTATTTTGCGACACGAGGACAGATTGAGTTACAGGACAAATAAAGAGAGCGCTGCGAAGAGAGGACTTTGGGGTTCGGATACACTTTTATACATCACAGGGGAGGCCGTGTTAAAACAGAGACCGAGAGACAGAGTTGCCAGCCATCCCACACCAAATATGCCCAGACAAAAGATGGAGCGAGAGAGCGGGAAAGACAAAAACAGAGGAGGGGGTAATCAGGGCCCATCTTTCAGGAAATGAACAACAGACCATCCAACCTTCCGCTGGGCTTCTGAAAACAAGAGTCGCACCGTGACCCCGGGAAGAGTCGCACCGTGACCCCGGGAACCCGTAGATCCTGACATCTGTTCCCCCATTACGAGCTCTGGCTCTGTTGACATTAATATCCAGGAGGCATCAATGTGTGTTTTCCCACCGGCCACCCACAGGAATGCTATAAAGAGGGGGCTCTGCTCAGATCCTCTGACTGTCTCCAATATGGGGTCCTGTTTTGTTTGTGCATAGTGGGTGATGATCCAAAACTAGGGCTTGGAAACACGGACATCTGGGGAACACTTTAACTGGCCCCAATGAGACAGTCCAAAGTGAAAAGATCTGGGGCAGAGACTAAATGCTGACTCAAAAGCTACAAGAATTTCCCTACTTGCTTGTCCATCTGTAACCAATACCATTTGTTTGGGTTGCTGTGCTTTATGGAAACATTTCCGCCATGTTTTTCAAAAGTATTTGGGGTAGACGTAGATCAGAAGAACTAAGCAATTTAACTAAAACAGTTGGAGTATCATTAAAATAATTGGCAAGTACTGTATAAGCAAGCACACATCTTGTTTCTAAGCAACCCACACATTTATAATAGAGTTCTGTTCTAAAAAAAAAAACTCTAAACAAACACACAAACAAAAGACGATCCACTTATGAAAAAAGCTCCAGTATCTGCTGAATGAGCACACAGCTTTGGAGGCTTCCTTGTTGCAGTTCATCAGACATTTAAGTGGCAGAGCCTGGAAATGGGGCAGTTTGTGCCCTGCAGCCTCTGCCCCTGCAGTGTGGTAGAGTAGAGTAGAGGGAGTGGAGGGACGACCACGGTGTGTTAGCCACAGCATGCAGTCTGGAGCTGCAGTCTGGGACAGGCTAGGAGTGGCTGAATATCCTCCTCTCAACTGTCAAGTGGGACAGAGGAGTACAGTATAACAGTGTCTACTCAGAGCTCTGTTAGAATCCTATAGGTGGCGCTCTCTCAGTCTTTAGTCTATAGGTCCCCAGTGAATACTACCTCGTACAGGGGGCCCAGCCCACAAATGAAGCCCCCCCCCCACACACACACACAGTAAATAAATACATTCATATGGGTAAAACAATCATTGGCACCCACCCATGCATATTCTCTTGGGCACTCGGCGCTCCGTCGGCCTTGTCAATCTGAAGGCGAGGGGTAATGGCCCCCGCTCCTCACTGGGAGAAAGTGCTGAAGTGTGTACTCAGGCAAGCGCTACCGAGATGGGTTCATTTATCATCATAATAGTCTATTACCCATGATAGGTCACAACTCAGTGAAGAGGCAGCCGCAGTAATTGGTGCTATTCCTTTCACTTTGCTTGGCCAGGGGAGGCAAGGAGGCAGCCCTCGGCACAAGGGCAATAGTCAATCAACACGTGGAGATTTCTGTCTAAAAAAGTTAATTTGAGATTTGTTTGCAGGTTTATGGGTTTTATTATCTCCTGTAAATTTGTCACCACATCCCCTGTTAAATGGAGAAGCAGGATATACGTGGTCAAGAATCAGTTCTAGAAGTTAAAGGAATAGGCAGCAATTAAGATGCATTTTTCCACTGATATGTCAAACAAGTGAATATACAGCTGTACACATTTATTTTATGGGGGCTATATTTGTGACGTGGTAAGTTTGGACCAAGATGCAGAGAAGCGACCAGACGAGGAATCAGTGGTTAAAGATAAACATAATACTTTACTGAGATACGGTAACCGTAGGATCACAGTACACTTGAAAAAACAACAAACACCAAGTCTCGAAAAATCACGCAGGAAGTGAACACACACGGTAAACAATTCAAGCTTCTGCAAAGGACCACATAAACACACCTCTCTTAACAGGGACACAATCATTAAATAATAAGACACACCTGAGTCCAATAAAAGTCTCTAGGGCGGTCTCTGTCCCCCTCTGGTGCCAGGAGGAAACATGACAGTATCCCCCCCTCTAGAAGCGGCTCCAGCCGCAGAGTCATGACGACCACCACGTAGTTGTTTGAAGTCTCTAACAAGACCCAGCCCAGGATGTCCTGGCAGGCACCCACGCCCGCACCTCAGGACCGTAGCCCTCTCAGTCCACCAGGTACTGCAGGGTCCATCGGACCCGACAAGCCTCCAACAGATGCTGGACCATGTAGGTCAGGCAGTCATCCACAAGTCGAGGGGGCGGAGGAGCAGGTGTGGGGGGAGAGCATGGACTGGTCCTTACCAGCTTGAGACGGAACCTGTTAAAAAACAGAACCCACCTAGCCCGCGAGCGTTCAACCTCTTGGCTTCTTGAATGGAGACCAAATTCTTATGGTCCGTCCAGATCACGAAAGGATGAGGTGCCCCCACCAAAAAGTGTCTCTACCCCTCGAGCCCACTTAACTGCCAAGAGCTCCTGGTTGCCTACATCGTAGCTGCGTTTCGCTGGCGAGAACAACTTGGAGAGAAAGGAAAATGGGTTCAGTTTCTTGTCCTCCTCGTTCCACTGTGAAAGGACCACCCTTGCTCTGGTGTCCGAGGAATCCACCACCACCACAAAGGGACGAGTTGGATCAGAATGAATGAGGATGGGTCCAGAAGTGAAATGTACCTTGAGCTCCATGAATGCCCTGTCAGCCTTGGGGGTCCAGCAAAAACGGGTCTGGGACTTAGGGGTCAGGACCGTGAGAGGTGCCACCACACCAAAGTTGCATATAAAACACCTGTAAAAATTGGCAAACCCGAGGAAAAGCTGGACCTGCTTTATTGAGGTGGGACGGGGCCCGTCGGTGACCGCCTCAATCTTTACGGGGTCCATTTGGATGCCTGAGGTAGAGATAATGTGACCCAGGAAGTAAACCTTGGATACGTGGAACTCCCACTTCTCTATCTTGACATATAGTTGACTCTGCAGGAGGCTTCTCAGGACTTGGCGGACATGCATTATGTGTTCCAGAAGGGTCTTGGAGAAGATCAAGATGTTGTTGAGGTAAACGAAGACGAACTGATTCAACATATCCCTAAGGGTGTCATTGACCAATGCTTGAAAGACTGCCGGTGAGTTTGATAATCCGAAGGGTATGACTAAATACTCATTGTAGCCACTAGGGGTGTTAAAGGCAGTCTTCCACTCATCTCCCTCTCTGATTGTTACCAGATTGTAAGCGTTGTTGAGGTCCAGTTTGGTGAAGAATTGGGCCCCTTGGACCAACTCCAACGCGGAGGTCATCAGGGGTAGGGGGTAATGATTCTGGATAGTAATCTGGTTCAGCCCTCTGTAGTCGATTCAGGGATACAGGCCTCCATCCTTCTTACCCATGAAGAAGACTGCACCAGCTGGGGATGTAGAGGGGCGAATGAAACCGGCCTCCAGCAACTCCCTGATGTAATTGTCCATGACTGCTGCGTCAGAGGTCAGGATGGAGTACAGACGACCCCAGGGAGGGGTGGTGCCGGGTAGGAGTTCTATGGCACAGTCATAAGGATGGTGAGGGGGAAGGGTGGCGGCCTGCCTCTTACTGAAAGCCTCCTGGAGGTCAAAGTATTTGGGAGGGAGAGTGGAAAAGTCTTGGTCTTCAAGGGATGCAGGAGGAAATGGCGAGGCTCTTGGTGGGGGTCTTAGACATAGACTTACCCCAGTCTAGTAGGTGTCCCATGGACCAGGAAACTAGTGGGTTATATAGCACTAGCCAGGGTACCCTAGGATAAGGGGGTTCTCGGGAGCAGTGATCAACAGAAAACTAAGTCTCAGAGTTTTACCCCAACCTGCAATAGAATGGGCTTGTTCTGATATTCCACCTGACCGGAGCCAATAGGGCATCAATCTGCTGAGGGATTGGACATTTCACGCAGGGGATCTGTAACTCTGGCGAAGTCTTGATCAATGAAATTATCCACGGCCCCAGAGTCCACAAAAGCTGGAATCTGGTGCTGATGGTTGTCCCAGTGGAGGGTTGCGGGTAGTAATAGATGGTGATTGGGTAGCCGGAAGGTACCTGCACAGCTCGTCAGGGTCTCCCCCTGTCCTGGCAAGCAGCAGCCTTCGCGCATTCACCTGTCATGCTCTTGTGGGCTCAGATGTGTGCAACCCAGCTGCATGGGATCCTCCATATGGGCTTGGTGGGCTTGGTATGTTCAGGAAACCGGAATGCTGGAATGCTGTCAAAAGGGCATTGTCTCACCCGTTTCCGGATGTGGTTGTCAATCAGGGACTCAAGGTCCTCTCCCAGTTCCCGAGCGGCTAGTTCATCTTTGATGGAGTTAGACAGACCCTGGTGGAAAGTGGTAACCAGTGCCTCCGTATTCCACCCACTCTCAGCTGCAAGGGTGCAGAACTCAAGGACCTGTAAGATGGTGGCTGCTGTTCTCATACCACCATTGCACATGCCAGGGCCTTGCCCGAGAGTAGAGGGATGATGTAGGTGTGAAACGAGAAAGACTGTAGCTCGAACACCAGAGAACACTGGGTGAGGAACTCCTTGCATCCTCCTGGGTGGCCGTGATACCGCTCAGGGGCTGGGATCTTGGGTTCCCGGTGCAGGTTCCCTGGATGAACCACAATGACATCTGTAGCACTGGGCGATGAGACATGGGCATTGGCCCCTTCTGGGTTGGGGCCGTGCCGGGGTTGGAGGGACTTGGCAAGTGCCCGAAGGGTCCCGGAGAATTGGGAGAGCTGTTCTTGCTGCCGTCCTAACAGTGCTCCTTGGTGGGCTACCACATTCCGGATATGGGTGATGTCTGCTGGGTCCATGTTGTGGCAGAAGCTCGCTGTGACGTGGTAAGGTTGGAACCAGGTGCAAAGAAGAGACCAGACAAGGAATCAGTGGTTAAGGATAAACATAATGCTTTACTGAGATACGTTAGCCGCAGGATCCCAGTAGACTTGAAAAAACAACAAACACTACGTCTCGAAAACTCACTCAGGAAACAAACGCACAAGGGAAACAATTCGAGCTTCTGCAAAAGGCCACAGAAAACACACCTCTTTTAACAGAGACACAATCATGAACTAATAAGACACACCTGAGTCCAATAAAAGTCTCTAGGGCGGTCTCTACCACCCTCTGGTGCCAGGAGTAACCATGGCAACATTGTGTTAACTTCATTCTAATTACTGTGTGGTGGTAATCTGATCTGTTTTACCTGAATCTTAAGAACTCTAACTCAACAATGATACAAACTAAGTGAGTTTATGATGGAGCTGGAGGGGAGGGCTGCTGTCTTATCGGCTCTTAACCAACCATGTTATTTTGTTAGTTTTTTCGCGTTGTTAGTTTGGTACATAATGTTACTGCTACTGTCTCTTATGACCAAAAAGAGATTCTGGACACCAGAACTGCGATTGCTCACCTCAAACTGGACGAAGAGTTCTTCTTCAATGAGTCGGACGGGAGGGATATACTACTACAGAAACTCGACCAGGCCCAGATCCCTGTGATTCGCTGGAGAAGGAAACGGAACTTTGTGTGGAAAGATCAGGGTGCCTTGCGAAGATCAGGTGACGAGTGGCTAATCTGCCCTTGCCTTCCATCCTGCATGTATATCCTACCAACGTGACATTAAAAACTATAATATCTTGTGTTTCACCGAGTAGTGGCTGAGCGACGACATTAAGAACATACAGCTGGCGGGTTATTAACTGCATCATCAGGGCAGAACAGCAGCCTCTGGTAAGACACGGGCGGGGGCCTATGTATATATATGAACAACAGCTGGTGCACAATATCTAAGGAAGTCTCAAGGTTTTGCTCGCCTGAGGTAGAGTATCTCATGATAAGCTGTAGACCAAACTATCTACCTAGAGTTTTCATCTGTATTTTTCGTGGGTGTCTACATACCACCACAGACCGATGCTGACACTAAAATCGTGCTCAATGAGCTGTATTCCGACCATAAGCGAACAGGAAAATGCTCTTCCAGAGGCGGTGCTCCTACTGGCCGTGGACTTTAATGCAGGGAATCTTAAATATGTTTTACCTCATTTCTACCAGCATGTTAAATGTGCAACCACACACAGAGACGTGTACAAAGCTCTCCCTCGCCCTCCATTTGGCAAATCTGACCATAATTCTATCCTCCTGATTCCTGCTTACAAGCAAAAACTAAAGCAGGAAGCACCAGGGACTCGGTCTAGAAAAAAAGTGGTCAGATGAAGCAGATGCTAAACTACAGGACTGTTTTGCTAGCACACACTGGAATATGTTCCGGGATTCTTCCGATGGCATTGAGGAGTACACCACCTCTGTCACCAGCTTTATCAATAAGTGCATTGAGGACGTCATCCCCACAGTGACTGTACGTACATACCCAAACCAGAAGCGATGGATTTGAACATTTGCACTGAGCTAAAGGGTAGAGCTGCCACTTTCAAGGAGCGGGACTCTAACCTGGAAGCTTATAAGAAATCCCGCTATGCCTCCGACGAACCATAAAACAGGCAAAGCATCAATACAGGACTAAGATTGAATCGTACTACACTGGCTCCGACGCCCGTCGGATGTGGCAGGTCTTGCAAACTATTACAGACTACAAAGGGAAGTGCAGCTGAGCAGCTGAGCAGCCCAGTGACATGAGCCTAACAGATCAGCTAAATAACTTCTATGCTCGCTTCGAGGCAAGTAACACTGAAACATGCATGAGAACATCAGCTGTTCCAGATGACTGTGTGATCAAGCTCTCCGCAGCCGATGTGAGTAAGATCTTCAAACAGGTCAACATTCACAAGACCGCAGGGCCAGACAGATTACCAGGATGTGTACTCCGAGCATGCGCTGACCAACTGGGAAGTGTCTTCACTGACTTTTTCAACCTCTCCCTGTCTGAGTCTGTAATACCGACACATTACAAGTAGACCACTATAGTCCCTGTACCCAAAAACACTATGTTTACCTGCCTAAATGACATGTCTTTAGCCATTAAATACTTTGAGAGGCTGGTCAGGACTCACATCAACACCATTATCCCAGAAACCCTAGACACACTCCAATTTGCATACCACACCAACAGATCCACAGATGACGCAATCTCTATTGCACTCTACACTGCCCTTTCCCACCTGGAGAAAAGGAACACCTATGTGAGAATGCTATTAATTGACTACAGCTCAGCATTCAACACCATAGTGCCCTCAAAGCTCATCAATAAGCTAAGGATCCTGAGACTAAACACCTCCCTCTGCAACTGGATCCTGGACTTCCTGACGGGCCGCTCTCAGGTGGTCAGGGGAGGTAACAACACATCCGCCACACTGATCCTCAACATGGGGGCCTCTCAGGTGTTGCGTGCTCAGTCCCCTCCTGTACTCCCTGTTCACTCATGACTGTATGGCCAGGCACAACTCCAACACCATCAAGTTAGCTGATGTCACAACATTGGTAGGCACAGCAAGACAGTCATGAAGAGGGCACGACTAAACTTAATGCCCCTCAGGAGACTGAAAAGATTTGGCATGGGTCCTCAGATCCTCAAAAGGTTTTACAGCTGCACCATCGGGAACATCCTGACGGGTTGCATCACTGCCTGGTCATTGCCTGGTATGCATCACTGCCTGGTATGGAAACTGCTCGGCCTCTAACCGCAAGGCACTACAGAGGGTAGTGTGTACGGCCCACTACATTACCAGGGCCAAGCTTCCTGTCATCCAGGACCTCTACACCAGGCAGTGTCAGAGGAAGGCCCTAAAAATTGTCAAAGACTCCAGCCACCCTAGTCACAGACTGTTCTCTCTGCTACCGCACGGCAAGCGGTACTGGAGCGCCAATTCTAGGTCCAAAAGGCTCCTAAATAGCTTCTACCCCCAAACCATAAGACTCATGAACAGCTAATCAAATGGCTACCCCATCTGGAACGCTGCTGCTACTCTCTGTTATTATCTATGCATAGTCACTTTAATAACTCTACCTACATGTACATATTGCCTCAATTACCTCGACACCAGTGTTCCCCGTACATTGACATTGACTCTGTACCCCCTGTATATAGCCCCGCTATTGTCATTTTCTGCTGCTCTTAAATGATTTGTTATTCTTATCTCTTTTTTTCCTTCTTTTTTTTCTTCTTAAAACTGCATTGTTGATAAAGGGCTTGTAATTAAGCATTTCACTGTAAGGTCTACTACACCTGTTGTATTCGGCTCATGTGAGAAACTAAATTTGATTTGATTTGAACTCTATTTGGAGAGGGAAGGACATAGTAAACAGAAACAAGCCTCCCCCAAATACATAAAGCCCGAAAGAACGAGACCCGTGTGCCGTCATAAACTCTGGTAGGAACTGGAGCGAAATGTAACAATTTCTCTTTTCCATTAGAAACGAGGCTGTCACTTTTAATGCATGTCACAATGGTGATAATTCACGAGATGAAACATGGCACCACGGACGTACAGGAGTAATTGTGTTGGGCTTTGAGCGTCACGTTAGCATGAGAGAATTCTCTGCTTCAGTGTCTGATCCTTTTACTGAAATCCTGCTTGACTGCCTTACACACGCACGCACACACACACACACACACACACACACACACACACACAAACACACAGACACACATACATTAGTTCCCTATTGTGGACCCCTATATAAAGCTCATAATGATGTGATGTGCCTTTTTGACATTAGGGAGAGCAGAGTAAATCGTCATGCATGAAGACGTTTGTGAGAGAAAAAAATATATTATTACAGAGTTCATGGAGCGAAGCATTGCTTTCCCCCAGAATGCAGTGAGAGGAAAATAATGAGTTAGAGACAATGGGATGGGAAGACATGCAAAGGCTATGAGGAGAAGAGGGAATAAACTAATAAAGAGTCAAACTTAAGACTGAACAATAGTTTGTGTGTGTGTGTGTGTGTGTGTGTGTGTGTGTGTGTGTGTATGTGGTGTGGTGTGTGATAAAGAGGGCTGTTGTGGGCTGACCTTGTTGCCCAGGTACTCTCCAGGTGCGCTCCAGTAGTAGATAGCAGGAAGGTGTCTCCTGGCTTCCTGGTTATCGATCCTGAGTGTCTGGGACCTGTCTCTGTCTCTGCTGGCGGCGGGCCACACCTTCCCCTCCCCATCCTCTGCTGTGAGGGACCAGCCGGCCATGGATGTCTCCTGAACAGAAACACATAGCATATGGGTTTGGTTCTATCAATGCATGCAGAAAGCGTCTCACTGTTTATGACACTATGATATGTCCTTGTTATGGCAGTGTTATGTAACCCTTATGATGGAGGAAAAAAATGTTCTCTGCATTGTTGGGAAGGGCTCGTTAGTACGCATTTCACTGTTAGTCTACACCTGTTGTTTACGAAATAAAATGTTTCTTTGATTTGTGATTTGTCCCTTTAAATATTGAGATATTCTGCTTCTGGCTTTACCATGCAGTGTTGCCTACGTATTGCCATCAACTGTCATTAAAACTGTGACAATCCCAAAACACTCATTTGCTATTTTCCCCCTCCAATGAACACAGAGACGACTCTTCCTGGGTCGAGATAAGTATCGAAAAACATATTCCACAGTCCGATTTTGGTTGAGATATTTTTCGGTGATTTATATTCTTTATGTGCGAGGCAGAGGAAAATACATCATGGTTTGACACCACTTGGCTTCCCTCTTCCTTAAATCACAATGAACACTCTTGTCTGGCAGCCTGCGATTTATACGACAGACGCTTCCCCTTGCCAGGCTATGATCATGTTTGTTTTTTTTCTAGTCGCTCTCATTTTTTTCTTCAATAGATCTGCCAAGTGAATATCCTCAAATGTGGAATAAAGTGCCTTTTCCTCATGTTTTTTACATTAACCTTGTGTGTGTGTGTGTGTGTGTGTGTGTGTGTGTGTGTGTGTGTGTGTGTGTGTGTGTGTGTGTGTGTGTGTGTAATGACCTGTACCTCTCTCCATCCTAATGACCTGTACCTCTCTCCATCCTAATGACCTGTACCTCTCTGTACCTCTCTCTATCCTAATGATCTGTACCTCTCTGTACCTCTCTCTATCCTAATGACCTGTACCTCTCTCCATCCTAATGACCTGTACCTCTCTGTACCCCTCTCCATCCTAATGACCTGTAGCTCTTTGTACCTCTCTCCATCCTAATGACCTGTATGGAGAGGTACAGGTCATTAGGATGGAGAGAGGTACAGAGGGGTACAGAGAGGTGCAGGTCATTAGGATGGAGAGAGGTACAGAGAGGTACAGGTCATTAGGATGGAGAGAGGTACAGAGAGGTACAGGTCATTAGGACGGAGAGAGGTACAGAGAGGTACAGAGAGGTACAGGTCATTAGGATGGAGAGAGGTACAGAGAGGTACAGAAAGGTGCAGGTCATTAGGATGGAGAGAGGTACAGAGAGGGACAGGTCATTAGGATGGAGAGAGGTACAGAGAGGTACAGAGAGGTACAGGTCATTAGGATGGAGAGAGGTACAGAGAGGTACAGGTCATTAGGATGGAGAGAGGTACAGAGAGGTACAGGTCATTAGGATGGAGAGAGGTACAGAGAGGTACAGGTTCATTAAGGCCCAGGCTGATTAACCTTTCCTCTGATAATGTCCCAATTTGGTCTTAATATGACTTATTCCTTTGTGTCATATAGGTTGAAAATGGTCTTCTCCACAAACCGATTAGACCACACACGCACACACACACGCACGCATGCACACACCATGTCCTCTATCTTCCCTCAGACACATGGTTGCACACACACACACGGCCAAGTACACACACACAAACGCACGTCCTCACCCCCCCCCCCCACACACCACCCTCACCACACATAGTGGTTAAAGAATGGTGGTTTGAAGGGAGAACTCAAGGTCAGGTTAATTGCGTAGACAGATGTGTGGCTGTCTGTCACATGCAGTATCCCACCGTAGATCAGGCCCTATAATCCAGTGACCGCTCTGCCTCCACTGCCCCCTCCTCTCTACCTCCCCCGCCTGTCTATATCGCCACCCTACCCACCACCCTGTTTACCCACAATCACCCTCTGCAGATCATTAACCTCTGACCCTCGCCAACCTCATCCTGCCAACATGTCAGAGTGTGTGGCGCGGTATAAATCAGCCTGTATTTATGGCTGTGTATGTGTGTCTGTGTATGTGTGTGTATGTGTGTCTGTGTGTGTGTCTGTGTGTGTGTGTTTGTGTGTGTGTGTGTGTGTGTGTGTGTGTGTGGCTCTGCCTCCTCCTCCACTGCACCCTGTCATCAGCCCAGCCATCAGCACCCTGTTTTAATAAGGCCGGCCCGTAGAGGGTTAACTCTGCAGCACAGCGCCAGGCAAGAGGCACTAATGAGTTGTGTTTGTGGGGGAAAATGAGAGAGTGAGGCCTGGCGTAGTCTCTTACATTATGGTATGTCCAGTGGGAATCGGAGCAGTCACTCGCCACGCCGGAACAGTAGCACTTCTCACAGCCGTGGAGACGCTCGCCCAGGAGATGATAGAAACCCAGTTTGCAGCGGTCGCAGTTCTCCCCCTCTACGTTTTCCTGGAACAAACACACACACACACACACACACAAAGACACACCCAGACACACACACAAAGACACACACACAAAGACACAGACACACACACACACACACACACAAAGACACACCCAGACACACAAACACACACACACACACACACACACACACACACACAAAAACACACCCAGACACACACACAAAGACACAGACACACACACACACACACAAAGACACACAGACACACACACACACACACACACACACACACACACACACACACACACACACAGACACAGAGCATCTGGATGAGAAGGATGTGCTATACAGGCACTCACACACTGTGACAGCCCACACACCCCTGGGACAGACGTTCCTTCTCTCCCAAGATCACATACTACAAGTAGAAGTAGACAAAAGTCATTAAACAATAACGAATGTGAAAAACAATAAGCTAAGCGATGCCAGAAACATTCTACAAAGTATGACCACACATTGAGGGGAACTCTTCGAACAAACATCACCTGTAACAACTGGTAGCGATTATTGTCTGGTTGAATATTGGACTATTAAACATGCACAGATAGATAAACACTTGGCAAAATCAACATTTTATATGCCATCATCCCTGAGCTTCGGCTAACGAACCGCAATGCACATTCATTTGGCATGCCCACGTAGCCAAGCTAGGTTTCTGTGGTTCTGAGTGGCTAGATACTTTATCTCGCCTGGGGAAAAGAAAGAGGACATGAAAGCATTATGCTTCACAAGGCCAATTCAATTCCCCTGTTGTTTCTCACCATGTCTGTGTATTGTAAATAGTGACTTCATGTCTCATAGTCAACCACTAATAGAAATTGCGTTGCCATTCTGGAATTGTGCCACTTTCTCTTGTAATGTCATTTACAAATGTTATATTCCACCTACATTGGCTGGCTGCCTGCACAAAGCTATCACTGCTTGGGCACTGTCAAATGGGAACAGGCACACCCCAAATTACATGATTTCTGAGGTAGGGATTTCCAATAATTTAATTGGAAGAAACTGGTTAGCGTGTCTTTGTTTAAACCTCTACAGTATATGACCGAGAAAAAAGCATGATAAGGTATACGAGAAATTTTTTCAAGGCGCTATCAAGGGAAACAAAATGAGGCACTTGAGAAATGATTAGCTATCCTAAATGTTACATTGAACCAGCGCTCTCCTGAGGCCATTTCTCTAACTGGAGAAAGTGATGATGTGTTCGTTAGATACCAACTGTCTTTCTCTGCCTGTGCACTTAAGTTGGAGAAAAGTTTCAGTAGCGTCTGACTCACTAAGAGACAGAAGGAAATGCAATGTTTGACTGCACATCATCCCCACAGCTCAATAATTAGACGAAGAGAGCAAAGTTCCCCGCTTCTCCTTGACATCCCTGCGGTCAGACAGTGTAATTGGCTAGTGAAAGAGTGAGTTTGCCCAGGATAGGACATATGTGAGACATGAGTGTGCACAATAGCAGCGGCGGAAGTAGCCGGCTAATTTGAACAACAAATGACAAGTCACATTTTCTACGGGAGCAATTAAGAGAGAAGAACTCGAGGCCACTCGGAGCGGTTGGCCCTACGAGGGTCGTGAAGCGTCGCGGCTGATGTGTCCACCCCTGACACTGAATGGATTGGTTCTGGTGGTGTGGGAGGAGAGGGAGAAGGGAGGATCGAGATACAGGGAGGAGGAGAAGGAGGAGCGCGTGACCTACCTTGCAGACACAGGGCAGCAGGCACGGATCCTTGTTTCGGCTTCCGTCTAGACTGCAGTTACAGCGGATACAATTGGGGTAGCCGCTGTAGCCAAAGGTACACCTGTCACACTGCTGTCCCCCATAACCCTGCTTACAGTGGCAGGATCCAGCCGTGAGGTCTGTAGGACCAGACAGGAGGAGAGACGCAGGCTTTAGCACTAAACAGGGAGACCTGTGGGGGGGCATATGACAGCTAGATCAGCGAAGGGGGGAGAACAGAGAGGTTGAGGAGCATACCTCCTTCAGCCTGGGACTGGTCTGGAATGCATGCTGGGGACAGAGAACCTTCTGGGTCACAGGAGCAGGGCTGACACGGGTCGGAGTCCTCTGGACTCAACTGAAGGGAAGAGGAGAGATGGAGACTCTGACAAGCCGTCTTTGATATTGGGAACATAGTATATCATGATAGGGCCCAGAGTATTTCCTGCTCAGGCCAGGAAAAACTCATGGCCCTAGTCACGATACAAAGCTATAGATACGGAGTCGCTATTGATTATTCACTGCTTGGCTCCTAGTCAACTGGACTATACAGTACCGGTACATACCCCAGTGGCTCTGTAGTAGCTATCAGCACAGGTCTGGCAGTTGACTCCGGCTGTGTTCCTGGTGCACCCTACACACACCCCTCCCCCGACGTACTCCCCCTGGGAGTTCAGGCTCTGTTTGTTGCCTGCCACTGTCTGGTTGAAGTAACACTCCTCCGATTTCCCATGGCAGTTACACTCTGTAGACGGCATCAAATAAAATCAAAGAAAGGATCCAGTAAACAAATGGAATTATCACAGTACCTCAAGGGGGGAAAAAAAGAACTGTATGAAAACATTGTTTAGCGCTGTTTACCAGGTGTCTCTCAAGTTGAGGTCCATAAGTTTTTTTTGAAAAATTTAACAGACATTTTTTCCCCCTATCAAGTTTACATAACATCAAAATAAGATAGCAAGATACAACCAAATCACATAACATAGGATCATACTAAACAATTCAATATAACATTGGCAGTCGTATGTGCAGTATGTAATGCTGTGTTGTATCACTGTGTGATCTTACTCTCACAGACGTGGCGAGTGAGGAAGGTCCCAGCCATCCAGGGTTTCTGGTTGTATCCGGGGCAACAGCGGTCACAGCTCTCCCCACACGTGTTGTGTTCACACTCACAGCTGAATTTCTGACGGGATGAAATTACGCCACGTTACAGTGTCATCGTCGCTGAAGGGACGACTCAGATCTTTTCACCCAAGAAACAACTGGAGCGCACTTCAAACGAGGGCCCCGGGGTCAAAGAGTATCACGTCTCCCTTCTGGAGTTACAATCAAATGCGAAAATGAACTGTACCCAGGGAGAGAAAATCTATCTCACAATGTAGAGAAGGGGTCATGGAGGGAGACTTGTAGGTTGATTGACATACCTTGGTCTGGTTGTTCAGAGGACAGGCTTTAGCATGGCCATAGCAGATACACATCCCTCCAACTGAGATGTCTTTGATAGAGTAGTAATACTGCGAGGGGAAAAAAACACAAAAAAACACATAGGAGACAGCAACAAGTGGAGAGAAATGGAGAGGAATATTTCGACCATCAGACACTGGCTACTTCTACAAAAAAAATACATCACAGTCTAGTTTATTCAAAGACACTTATTTCTCAGAGAGTGAGAGCCAATTTCATCCACAATTTCATCATTTAAGTCCCTTTTGTATGACTAAATTGAGCAGTATTTTATAAATGAAAAATTCCTCGCTCAAAATAAACCATGCAATCTGTCCGGTAATTATGCGTCACACAGAAGCTCGCTGGGTGACTGATAGGGTAGGCCAATGTCAACACATGATGAGGTGGACGTTGCTCAGAAAGGAACAGATTTCTTAATTATAGACATTTTTAATTAAGACCCATCTGTCTGGGGAGCGCAATGTAATCAACGTGCCGCACGGCCATTTCACTGATTCGGATAGCGGTGGTGGGTAAGAAAAGGAATATGGTAGTGGCTCACAGATGGAATACATGAGGCTATATGAAGGCGATGGTAATGCGTAGCCTACGACATGTTGGGTCGTTCTTACCCGCCGGGTCACGATGGGGTCAACATCGCGGGGGTCGTTGAAGGCCAGCGTCATGAGGTCAGCGTTGAGGGTTCTGATTCGCTGGAACTGCAGGCGGATGTAGCGTGCGGAGGTGAAGTTCAGTAAAGTCGGGGAGGGGTCATCAGCGCTCGGCCTTCCATTGATCAGAGAGGTGTGGATCTATGCCCCGGGTGCAAATTAAGACAAAGCACCGAATGGTACAGATTCTTAGTAATTGATTGATACATTCAAAAAGACGCCAAGTCTGTTATAAAGGAAAAGGGAGATCTTTAATGACCCCTGTTCAATACTGTATTTAACAAAGACTCAATTCAATCTCTACACGGAAAATCCATTAAAAAACAGTACCATTACAACATTCAGAGCACACCACTGCTGAGGTAAGAAGACAACACATTAATGGACCTGGTAGAAAAAAATGTGGTTGCAGCTGTGAAGGGTTAACTGTGTCTGCCTGCTAATTAAGGCGGTGTGGTTAGCTTGGCTGTTTTTGAAGAAGTCAGAGAGAGTGACATTTCAATATGAGATCTGCGATGTGTTGACACCGGCCTACGACTCACTTAGGATTTCGCTGTGATCACGCTTCCTGTCACAACCTAAAAGGAGCCGGCTGACAAGAGCTCCTAGGGGGGGCCTGGGCGGGGTGGGTGGGGGGAGGACGGGGGGCTCTGGGGGGTAGGTGGAGGAAGGAGGAGGGGGGAGGGTGCTAGAGAACTGAGTTATGTAGGTGATAATGCAGTATGAACTGGCTCGACGGTGGTGCTGTGGACTGGACTGCTTAATTACCGTCAGAGAGAGCACACTGCAATCGGCTCTCACAATTAAAAGGAGTTGCTCCGATCCACAACGGATCAAGGCAGCGTCGCTGTCCTTTGTGTGTGTGGGTGGGTTGATTTCTGTGTGTGTGTGTATGTGTGTGTGTGTGTGTGTGTGTGTGTGTGTGTGTGTGTGTGTTTCTTCTTTGTGTGAAGTAGACTTTCTTTATTCCAAATCCTCAATGAAAACAAACATGGAAAAAAGCATTTCTTGACATCAACAAAGCACACCATGAAATAAAATGTGCTACGTGCCTAGACTGTATGCCTAACTCCTAAACAAGATGTCCACTATTAGGGCAACTGTGCTCACCACAACTTTAATTAGGCCCATTTGATTGTGAGCAGCTGGTGAGTGATTTCAAAGCTGACTCATGTAATTGAACTAAACCACCAGGGCACTTAAATACTACTGTAGCTGGCAATCAAGTCAGCAGCAAATGGCTTCAATACATTGCCCATTAAAGCAAGTGAATGAAAGTGCTGGTGGTCTTATTTCATGTGGGCCATGGGTGAATCTAATATATTATCGTGAAATGGAATCCACGTATTTACGTTGTGCATTTGAATTGAAATTGGATTTCAGTTTGAAGTGTTCAACAAACAATCACATCTACCATAGAAACAAGTCCCTGTAGCTGTTGCGCCACAGCGGACCCCTACGACCTTTCAGTGACCCTACTCGGACCCCCTGGCGCCTGACCCCTCACCTCTCCATTCTCCAGGGGTTGGATTTTGGAGTAGAAAGAGGTGCAGATGACCTCGTCGTCGCGTGTGTAGGATGGCGGTCCGGTGCGGGGAAGGATGTTGAAGCGAGTGAGGCACTCTGTGTCTGTGATGGCATAGTACTGCCAGGGGGTAAAGGTCACCCCATCCAGGGAACGCTCCAGCACCCAGTTACCTGGCCTGGGGGAGTTGGCAGCCTTCAGAATCATATAGGCTATCTGGAACACCTGGTAGGGCAGAAACAAGAGTGTTACAGCAGTCTATTTCAGATATAACTCAGGAGTTTAGCTTACAATAAGGAACTGAATCTTGACAGTCCTCCCTTTGGGTCTTGTGAAGTAATATAAGAAGTTTCATATTCAGGTTAAGGAAACACTTTCGATAGACACCGTGACACGTTCATAGACAAGGGTAAGTCAGATCGGTGAGGTTTGATGGGAAAACCGGAGACACTAAAATAACTAATCCTGTCAGGGAGCAGGGTCAAGATTGTGCCTCAGGTGTTTGTCATTATGAAATCTCCACTCCTGTACAAGATTCACTACAATATGGAGTCCCTTCTTTGAAGTTTCCAATGAAACAGCACATGTATTCCCATGCTTCAGTCTTTTCAGCTATTCAGCATTGGAGTACCTGAGGGCAGATCAGCTTTGGCTGTCTCTGTATGTAGCAGGACAGAGATAAAGTTGCATCTACAGTACTATACCCTCGAAGGCCACATTTGAATTTCATCAAGCCGTAAATGCAACACTTTGACAGCTCCTCAAGAAAGACAATGAGCACAGGGGCAAGGCAACATTCCACCTTGCTTGACAACAACAACAAAAAACCCAGCTATTTTGTCGCTGACTTCTTCAAGTTAATATGTCTCCCATCCTGGGAGAATGACTCGACATCAAAAATGACTCACAGTTTGCCTCTTTCATCTACAGTAGATAACGGTGTAACGTTTCAACGTTTACAATAGAGAGAGCGCCACTCAACCCGGCATTCATCCCTTTCACTGAAACCCAATAGGATTCTGCCCAGGTAGCAGGGGAAATCTCACAAAGCCTCTTTGTTTCCTTGATTCAGATGAAGCAGGAAGAAAGGAAGGCTGGTGGATGTTGTCCTCACACAGCATAAGGGGTATGTAGGGGGGATGTTTACCTAAATATGATGATTAAAGTGTAGAGTGGAGTCTGGAGGGAAAGAGAAAAGAGAGCTCTTCAGTGCTCGACATGTGTTTGCAGGGCAGAGCGTGACCTGGTAACCACAGTCCCAAGTGTTGGAGTCGCGACCTGACCATGTGGATTCCAGGCCAGGGACAGTTTAGAGCTAGAAGTCCAATGACATCAGTGGCAATAGTGTCAACGCCTGCTCTGCTGTGATTCTTTGTTCCTACTGGCTAAGCTCTAAGTTCTGGGTCATTTTAAACACGGATAAAAATGGGCAGATTTGGGATATATTTGTTTGTTTGCACATATTTATTTGTGTTTGTTTTGATCAAAGTTAAGTCAGAAGAGATTTGCTGTTCCTAAAAATCTGCGGTCGCTATAAAGAATATGAATGTAGAGCACAAGTCGTACATGACAAGGTGAGAGCACTAGTGTGTATAGTAGCAAAGGAAAAGTTAAACTTGGAAAACAACAAAATAGAATGGCCAGGGCCTGGGTTCAGGGATAGATAACCTGCAAACATCAACCATTTAAATTGCTCTGCCGAATTAAAGCACAGAACTTTGATAACCTACCTACCTACGCTCAATCATCTATTTTCCACGTATCACAGGACGTGATAAAGAATGTCCGTCAAACACTCTCTTTAATTACTTTGAAATAAGGCCTATGACTCCAGAGAATTCGAGAGGCAATATCTATAGGTCAATTTTTGTTTTTTAATTCCACAACTATGTAGGCTAACTCTCTGAGCTCCAGCTATAGATAAAGCCAGGTCACATCACTGTCCTTCTCAACTGGAGGCTGAGGTGCCAGAGGTCTATGGTGTGGGCTTGTTTTGTGTGCCCTAAAGTGTTGAGAATAATCCTTGCGGTATGTCGACTGACACCCGTGTCATATTATATTTCACACTAAGTCGAGCGCCACTCACTGACAAACACCTCCATGTCTATGAATAGCATACCAAGCTAAAGTATCTGGCATGTATGTCATTAATCATCAGCTGTCATATAGAATCTAATTCAAACATGCTCAAATGTCCTGGTATGTGAACAACACGTTTTTTTTCTCTGACTTAGACATGTAGCATGATCAAAGTAGTGAAGTCTATGTGGTGCGTCTCATTTCCCATAGTATTTATGCTCCTGTTCAGATCCCCCTCTGTGTCTGTGCTAAAGTCTTGGGAGCATTGAACTAATAACTGATTGGACCACGTCAGTCAAACTGGGAAAAAATGATTTACAATTTTTGGTCCCATCAAAAAGTGGCCAAGACACACATGCACGCGGACACACACACACACACACACACGCGCACACACGCACACACGCACGCACACACACACACACACACACTGCCCCCTCCGGCAGGTAGCCTACTGGTTAGTGCGTTGGGCCAGTAACTGAAAGGTGGCTGGATTGAATCCCCGAGCTGACAAGGTAAAAATCTGTCGTTCTGCTCTTGAGCAAGGCAGTTAACCCTCTATTCTCCCAGGCGCCCGAGGATGTGGATGTCGATTAAGGCAGCCCCCGGCACCTCTCTGATTCAGAGGGGTTGGGTTCAATGCGGGGAAGACACATTTCAGTTGAATACATTCAGTTGTACAACTGACTAGGTATCCCCCTTTCCCTTTCCCATCAGTGTCAGTCATTATTCCGGTTTCCACTCCATTAGGGGCTCCTGGATAACGAGAGGGGAAAAGTAGAGCACTGATGTCACGGGCAATAACGATACGTTCACACACATCATCGACAGCGCCAACAGCACAGACTCATTTATCGCAGGAGACGACAGCAAGCATGGTGACTGGCCGCCAGGGGAAAGCGCCTGAATGGAGCGCAAACAGGATTCCATTTTAAAGGGCACTGATAGCGAGAACACTTTGCATACAGGGCCATGGGCAAAGCTAGCTCAACCATGAGGGAGGGAGTGACAGAACTTAATAGGTCATTGTTCCTTTCCACTGTGCTTCCAAGCTACTGCGTAGCACTTTGTGACAAATGTTGTTGTTAAAAAGACCATAAAGGCTAAATACAAAGAGTGTAGTTTGTTCGGTGTTCACTGTCAGCGTCAGTATACATCAATTCAATTATTCTCAATACATTTCTACTGCATACAACTACTGATTAATTGTTCTTCATGGTGAAATAGCAATATTATAACCTTGGTATATAACCCTCAATATGCCATTACATCTAATTAGTCGAACAGATGGTTTTGCTGAAAAAAAAAAAGAAGCAATTTCCAAGATGTGTTATCTCGGGAATTGTTTACTGTTCATGTTGTAAGAGAGACATTAAAATAAAATAAAATCTTAAAACCAAACTCCCTAATCTGCCAAACAGTTTGAGCTGGGACAATGTGTGTAGCTAAAGTAATTCCATCACCACGGTGACAGGCCGGATAGAGATGAGTGATGGGCCAGTTCACATTATTATGGAAAAAATGGCTGCCTAGGCACTTCTCGGTGTCAGATTTCAAACGCTAATTAAACACAGGAAGGTATGATTTATGAACGCTTGATGACCTCAGTGAGACTCTGTCTGCATACTTACCACTTAGATACAGTATTTGGGTCACTTTCACATGTTTATTATGTACAGTACAAATTAAATATAAGCTATACCTTTTTTTTTTTTTAGCTCCTATTACTAATTCAGTCTTTGGTTGATGCTTACAGTCTTAGAAAAAAAGGGTTCCTAAAGAGTTCTTTGGCTGTCCCCATAGGAGAACCATTTATAGTTCCAGTTAAAAACCTTTTGGTTCCAGGTAGAACCCTTGTGGGTTCCATGTAGAACCCTCTGTAACCAAATAGGTTCTACCTGTAACCATAAAGGGGTCTTCAAAGGGTTCTCCTAGGGGGACAGCCAAAGAACCCTTTTAGGTTCTAGATAGCACCTTTTTTTCTAAGAGTGTATTCCTGGTTGAATAACCAATGATGGGCTCACTCTACTGGAGCCAGCGAGGAGATAAAAAAAATGTAAAATATTGATCCCCTTCATCCCTCTTGGATTTTTTTTTTATTCCAGTGTCCCAACTTTGTATCATTGTATATTTAATTCAGCAGTGTGAGTGACATGGTCATTAATTCCGGATTGACCCTGCTCTGGTCTCCTGTGTAATATGACAGGCTGATATTAATGAATGAGATGTGCTTGCATCTCTATTTCCTGGAAGGGAGAGACCGACACAGACTGGGACCCTTCGCCTGGGTCTACAGAGAGCCACCCTCTGAACCTAAGCATAATAACTCAGCCAGGGACAAACTCCCATGAATCACCAGCCGCGGAGGCCTTAGGAGCGGAGCCACGTCTTCACGCTCACCCTTGATCATATCCAAGACCTTGGGAGGAAGCTGAGTTACTGTACCACCTACGAAACCAATCACAATCTAGCCTCAGGATCCCCTCTTCCCTGATTCCTCTCTCCCTCTTCCACCCTCACATACACACACACACACGCACACACACATTCACACACACACGCCGCCAGCTCTTGAACCCAGAACCCACAGAGACCCAGCACATTGCTGAACTTTATTAACGGCGAGTCTCCATTGGGTTGAATCATTTCCTGTTGTAGGTCAATAGTAGAGGAGTCATTACAGACGCTCTGATAGTCAGAGATATCAGGTGTACCATGCTGATACGAGGCAGTACAGTCTCCTACAGAACACACATGCTTGAAGGAGGAAGTCAGCAGTCCAGACACCCTCTCAAATGGGCCAATTTAAATAGTGCTTTGTGGGCATAAATGCAACTACCTTCATGCTACGGTTCCTCTAGGGTTAATCTCAAATTGTTCTAAGGATGGCTGCACTCTTCTCACTGCAACAGAGATATTATATTGAGCAAGTGAGCAAAGTGAAAAAAATATCAATTTTAGAAAGTAATAGCTACAGTGTCAGTGCCCAAGAAAAGATTTGTATGAAACTTTTTATTTTTCAGAAATTGACAGAGGGAACAAAACTGATGTTGGTGGGAAGCAGTAGTACAATTCATCTGGTGGGATGCAGTAGTACAATTCATCTGGTAGGATGCAGTAGTACAATTCATCAGGTGGGATGCAGTAGTACAATTCATCTGGTAGGATGCAGTAGTACAATTCATCTGGTAGGAAGCAGTAGTACAATTCATCTGGTAGGATGCAGTAGTACAATTCATCTGGTAGGATGCAGTAGTACAATTCATCTGGTAGGATGCAGTAGTACAATTCATCTGGTAGGATGCAGTAGTACAATTCATCTGGTGGGATGCAGTAGTACAATTCATCTGGTAGGATGCAGTAGTACAATTCATCTGGTAGGAAGCAGTAGTACAATTCATCTGGTAGGATGCAGTAGTACAATTCATCTGGTAGGATGCAGTAGTACAATTCATCTGGTAGGATGCAGTAGTACAATTCATCTGGTGGGATGCAGTAGTACAATTCATCTGGTGGGATGCAGTAGTACAATTCATCTGGTGGGATGCAGTAGTACAATTCATCTGGTAGGATGCAGTAGTACAATTCATCTGGTGGGATGCAGTAGTACAATTCATCTGGTAGGATGCAGTAGTACAATTCATCTGGTAGGATGCAGTAGTACAATTCATCTGGTATGATGCAGTAGTACAATTCCTCTGGAAGAATGCAGTAGTACAATTCCTCTGGTAGGATGCAATAGTACAATTTCTCTGGTAGGATGCAGTAGTACAATTCCTCTCCTTTGAGAGATTGAAATCCATAACAGTCTTTTCAGACAGTTCAAGCCAGGGGGTTTCACAGAGGTCAACTACAACCCTCTTCCAAGTCAGGCCACCTGTGCATCTCACATGACGAGTTACACATTATATCTCATAGCAAGCCTTCAGCCAGCATATTTACACACACTCTTTCCAAACCAGACTAAACAAACGTGTGAGAATGTGAAACCCCAGACAAGTGTCACATCAGGCTGCCAAGTGCATTACACTGTTGACCGGGGCTTGGCTGCGAGTGGCTTTACAGTTCCAATGGGGTTTACAGTTAGCCTGGTCCCAGATCTGTTTGTGCTGTCTTGCCATCTCTTATGATTATTGTCATGCCAGGCAACAAACACAGGAGTTGGCTATACACCACAAACAGATCTGGGACCAGGCTAGTTTAGTATCACCCTCATCTCCTACCTGCTGTAAGTCCAGAGTGACTGTGACGTAATGGTAGTCCATGCCGTTCTTAATGCTGGGGCTCTGCCACCATCTGTTAGTTCCATCGATGGCATATTCAATCGGGTGGCGCTCTAGGAATAAAAATGAAATGAAAGAAAGCATTATGCTTCAGGAGATAAGCAGTGTTTGAAAATAGGAGATATGAGTTGCATGTGACTGCTGGATATCAGATGATTGAGCACTGTCAATCATAGGCTACTTATTTCCGGACATTTCCGTGCTAGTTAGAAACCATGGCAACAGTAAGGAGCCTGCTAATGAATAAGCGTTGCTTATGGAGGCCCCCCACTGTCTCTGTGAACTACTCCCCACTCATTATCATGTACGGACAGAAACAGCCTTTCAAAACCTCTTTATCTTTGCAAATGAAATGTTAAATGCTTTAAAAATACCACTTTATCGACCTCCAAAGAGTTGTCCTCCTCCGTATAGTGTTTTCACGATCTCTCAACCAAGAGTGATTTTCAAGCAACAGTAAAAACATTCAAATGTGGTGCTTAGAAAAGACTGGAACTGTACACATCTTAAGGTACTTTAAGATTTACCGCATCAGAAAATCAGTCTATTCGGTATGCATAATTTCCCAATCAGAAAAAGATAATTAAAGTTGCCCTCTTGATTAAGCAGTTTAATAGTTTTCCTACCATTTACGAGAGAAATAATTCATTTAAATCATTCCCAATTGGTTCACAATCAAGTTTCTGTCATGTTGTCTTGTCTCTGTCCTTTCCCTTCACCCTGTCTCCCTCTGCTGGTCGTTGTTATGTTACCTTTTCTCCCCCTCTTTTCCCCAGCTGTGCCTTGTCTCCTCCTAATTACCCATTCACCCCGTTCCCCACCTGTTCCCTTTTTCCCTCTGATTAGGTCCCTATATCTGTCTCTGTTTCTGCTCCTGTCCTTGTCGGATTCTTGTTTGTTTGTTTATGTGTCTCATGCCTGAACCAGACTATCATCGTGTGTGCTGCAACCTTGTCCTGTCCTGTCGGAATCTACCTGTCCATCTGAGCCCACGTATGTTCGTCATTAAAGTACTCTGTTTGTTAATTCGCTTTTGGGTCCTCATTCACGCACCATAACAGAAGAATCCGACCAAGAATGGACCCAGCGACTTCGGATCCTCTCCACTCAGCCGTCGAGATCCAGGGAGCGATGCTAGGCAGACACAAGCAGGAATTGTCTGCTGCTCGACATGCCGTTGAGACCCTGGCCACCCAAGTCTCCAACCTCACAGAACAGGTTCACCATCTCCGCCTCGATCCACCGGCCACTTCCAGGGCTTTCGAATCTCCGGAGCCCAGAATCAATAACCCGCCGTGTTACTCTGGGGAGCCCACTGAATGCCGCTCGTTCCTCACCCAGTGTGATATTGTGTTTTCTCTCCAGCCCAACACTTACTCCAGGAGCACTGCTCGTGTCGCCTACGTCATATCTCTCCTTATTGGACGGGCTCGTGAGTGGGGCACGGCAATCTGGGAGGCAAGGGCTGAGTGTATTAACCAGTATCAAGACTTTAAGGAGGAGATGATACGGGTTTTTGATCGATCTGTTTTTGGGGAGGAGGCTTCCAGGGCCCTGTCTTCCCTATGTCAAGGCAATCGATCCATAACAGACTACTCTATTGAGTTTCGCACTCTTGCTGTCTCCAGTGGCTGGAACGAGCCGGCCTTGCTCGCTCGTCTTCTGGAGGGTTTCCGCGCAGAGGTAAAGGATGAGATTCTCTCCCGGGAGGTTCCTTCCAGCGTGGATTCCTTGATTGAACTCGCTATTCGCATTGAGCGACGGGTTGATCTTCGTCACCGAGCTCGTGGAAAGGAGCTCGCGCTCTCCGTCGCCTCCCTCTCCGCATCACTACCATCTTCCTCTGCCGGCTCGGGTGCTGAGCCCATGCAGCTGGGAGGTATCCGCATCTCGACTAAGGAGAGGGAACGGAGAATCACCAACCGCCTCTGTCTCTATTGCGGTTCCGCTGGTCATTTTGCCACTTCATGTCCAGTAAAAGGCCAGAGCTCGTCAGTAAGCGGAGGGCTACTGGTGAGCGCTACTACTCCTGTCTCTCCTTCAAGATCCTGCACTACCTTGTCGGTCCATCTACGCTGGACCGGTTCGTCAGCTTCCTGCAGTGCCTTAATAGACTCTGGGGCGGAGGGCTGTTTTATGGACGAGACCTGGGCTCGGGAACATGACATTCCTCTCAGACAGTTAAAGGAGCCCACGGCCTTGTTCGCCCTGGATGGTAGTCCTCTCCCCAGGATTCAGCGTGAGACGCTACCTTTAACCCTCACTGTTTCTGGTAATCATAGTGAAACCATTTCTTTTTTAATTTTTCGTTCACCTTTTACACCTGTTGTTTTGGGCCATCCCTGGCTAGTTTGTCATAATCCTTCCATTAATTGGTCTAGTAATTCTATCCTCTCCTGGAACGTCTCTTGTCATGTGAAATGTTTAATGTCTGCTATCCCTCCTGTTTCCTCTGTCTCTTCTTCACAGGAGGAGCCTGGTGATTTGACAGGGGTGCCGGAGGAATATCACGATCTGCGCACGGTGTTCAGTCGGTCCAGGGCCACCTCTCTTCCTCCACACCGGTCGTATGATTGTAGTATTGATCTCCTTCCGGGAACCACCCCCCCCCGGGGTAGACTATACTCTCTGTCGGCTCCCGAACGTAAGGCTCTCGAAGATTATTTGTCTGTAGCTCTTGACGCCGGTACCATAGTCCCCTCCTCCTCTCCCGCCGGAGCGGGGTTTTTTTTTGTCAAGAAGAAGGACGGGTCTCTGCGCCCCTGCATAGATTATCGAGGGCTGAATGACATAACAGTGAAGAATCGTTATCCGCTTCCTCTTATGTCTTCAGCCTTCGAGATCCTGCAGGGAGCCAGGTTTTTCACTAAGTTGGACCTTCGTAACGCTTACCATCTCGTGCGCATCAGGGAGGGGGACGAGTGGAAGACGGCGTTTAACACTCCGTTAGGGCACTTTGAATACCGGGTTCTTCCTTTCGGCCTCGCTAACGCTCCAGCTGTCTTTCAGGCATTAGTCAATGATGTCCTGAGAGACATGCTGAACATCTTTGTTTTCGTTTACCTTGACGATATCCTGATTTTTTCACCGTCACTCCAGATTCATGTTCAGCACGTTCGACGTGTCCTCCAGCGCCTTTTAGAGAATTGTCTTTTCGTGAAGGCTGAGAAGTGCACTTTTCATGCCTCCTCCGTCACATTTCTCGGTTCTGTTATTTCCGCTGAAGGCATTAAGATGGATCCCGCTAAGGTCCAAGCTGTCATTGATTGGCCCGTCCCTAAGTCACGTGTCGAGCTGCAGCGCTTTCTCGGCTTCGCGAACTTCTATCGTCGTTTCATCCGTAATTTCGGTCAGGTGGCAGCTCCTCTCACAGCCCTTACTTCTGTCAAGACGTGCTTTAAGTGGTCCGTTTCCGCCCAGGGAGCTTTTGATCTCCTCAAGAATCGTTTTACATCCGCTCCTATCCTTGTTACACCTGACGTCTCTAGACAGTTCGTTGTCGAGGTTGACGCGTCAGAGGTGGGAGTGGGAGCCATCCTTTCTCAGCGCTCCCTCTCTGACGACAAGGTCCACCCATGCGCGTATTTTTCTCATCGCCTGTCGCCGTCGGAACGTAACTATGATGTGGGTAACCGCGAACTGCTCGCCATCCGGTTAGCCCTAGGCGAATGGCGACAGTGGTTGGAGGGGGCGACCGTTCCTTTTGTCGTTTGGACTGACCATAGGAACCTTGAGTACATCCGTTCTGCCAAACGACTTAATGCGCGTCAGGCGCGTTGGGCGCTGTTTTTCGCTCGTTTCGAGTTCGTGATTTCTTATCGTCCGGGCTCTAAGAACACCAAGCCTGATGCTTTGTCTCGTCTCTTCAGTTCTTCAGTAGCCTCCACTGACCCCGAGGGGATTCTCCCTGAGGGGCGTGTTGTCGGGTTGACTGTCTGGGGAATTGAGAGGCAGGTAAAGCAAGCACTCACTCAAACTCCGTCGCCGCGCGCTTGTCCTAGGAACCTTCTTTTCGTTCCCGTTCCTACTCGTCTGGCCGTTCTTCAGTGGGCTCACTCTGCCAAGTTAGCCGGTCACCCTGGCGTTCGGGGTACGCTTGCTTCCATTCGCCAGCGTTTCTGGTGGCCCACCCGGGAGCATGACACGCGTCGTTTCGTGGCTGCTTGTTCGGTCTGCGCGCAGACTAAGTCCGGTAACTCTCCTCCTGCCGGCCGTCTCAGGCCGCTTCCTATTCCCTCTCGACCGTGGTCTCACATCGCCTTAGATTTTGTCACCGGACTGCCTTCGTCAGCGGGGAAGACTGTTATTCTTACGGTTGTCGATAGGTTCTCTAAGGCGGCTCATTTCATTCCCCTTGCTAAGCTTCCTTCTGCTAAAGAGACGGCACAAATCATCATCGAGAATGTTTTCAGAATTCATGGCCTTCCGTCAGACGTCGTTTCGGACAGAGGTCCGCAATTCACGTCTCAATTTTGGAGGGAGTTTTGCCGTTTGATTGGGGCTTCCGTCAGTCTCTCTTCCGGCTTTCACCCCCAGTCTAACGGTCAAGCAGAACGGGCCAATCAGACTATTGGTCGCATCTTACGCAGTCTTTCTTTTCGCAACCCTGCGTCTTGGTCAGAACAGCTCCCCTGGGCAGAATACGCCCACAACTCGCTTCCTTCGTCTGCGACCGGGCTATCTCCTTTTCAGAGTAGCCTCGGGTACCAGCCTCCGTTGTTCTCATCTCAGTTCGCCGAGTCCAGCGTCCCCTCCGCTCAGGCTTTTGTCCAACGTTGCGAGCGCACCTGGAAGAGGGTCAGGTCTGCACTTTGCCGTTATAGGGCGCAGACTGTGAGAGCTGCTAATAAGCGTAGAACGAAGAGCCCTAGATATTGTCGCGGTCAGAGAGTTTGGCTCTCCACTCAGAACCTTCCCCTTAAGACGGCTTCTCGCAAGTTGACCCCGCGGTTCATTGGTCCATTCCGTATCTCTCAAATCATTAACCCTGTCGCAGTGCGCCTTCTTCTGCCGCGATATCTTCGTCGCGTCCACCCGGTCTTCCATGTCTCCTGTGTCAAGCCCGTTCTTCGCGCCCCCGCTCGTCTTCCCCCCCCCCCCCCCATCCTTGTCGAGGGCGCACCCATCTACAGGGTCCGTAGGATTTTGGACATGCGTCCTCGGGGCCGTGGTCATCAGTACCTAGTAGATTGGGAGGGGTACGGTCCTGAGGAGAGGAGTTGGGTTCCCTCTCGGGACGTGCTGGACCGTGCGCTGATCGATGATTTCCTCCGTTGCCGCCAGGCTTCCTCCTCGAGTGCGCCAGGAGGCGCTCGGTGAGTGGGGGGGTACTGTCATGTTGTCTTGTCTCTGTCCTTTCCCTTCACCCTGTCTCCCTCTGCTGGTCGTTGTTATGTTACCTTTTCTCCCCCTCTTTTCCCCAGCTGTGCCTTGTCTCCTCCTAATTACCCATTCACCCCGTTCCCCACCTGTTCCCTTTTTCCCTCTGATTAGGTCCCTATATCTGTCTCTGTTTCTGCTCCTGTCCTTGTCGGATTCTTGTTTGTTTGTTTATGTGTCTCATGCCTGAACCAGACTATCATCGTGTGTGCTGCAACCTTGTCCTGTCCTGTCGGAATCTACCTGTCCATCTGAGCCCACGTATGTTCGTCATTAAAGTACTCTGTTTGTTAATTCGCTTTTGGGTCCTCATTCACGCACCATAACAGTTTCCCTTTCAAAAGAGTTGTCTCTAATTAGAAGTTATGCTAATCACTGTCACCTTAATTCTTACATGTACGCGTTGAAGGGCATTTCTATGACATTTCAGCAAAGATTAGGAGCCACACAATGGTTTGGTTTCAATGGGAATTAAAGAACAAGTCAAGTGATTCATTGGCTGCTGTACAGGCTAGTGGCAGAAATGGCAAGACATTTGTAACAGTCATCACCAGAAGACTTGCAACAGGTGGAAAGCACAGATGTTATTATAAGGCTTGTGAGTCTCCTTCTAAAATGTGTATTTTTTTTGTTGCATGGCTAGTTGCTCACCAGGCACACAGCTGTAAGATGTGGATGGGTCAAATGTGGACTCAAACATTGTCTCTCTCTCGTGGTAAAACAAAGAAACTAATGGCATACTAATATGGTGGGAATGTACAGTATTTCATATCATGAGTGCCTGCCATGACAGGCGAAATGTGAATGAACAAAAAAGACCGTTCTAGTCAGACCTGAAATTACCAGAAATGTGAAAGACTCATTATTGAACGATGAGACAAGATAAATGATGACGAGTCCATTTCTTCTTCTCTTTACCGTCAAGGCAGGAAGTCCTCTTTGCTGGTAATTGTCTGCTAAAAGCATTTACAGTACCCTCCCGCTTTGATTCAAATTACTGGGAGGGAATAGTAATGACCTCTCTGAGAGACTTGTCTAATTACTGAACAAGGTCGGCCTGTGTTTGTCTGTCTGTCTCTCAGGCCGATCAGTCTCTCTGATATCTGTGCTGCCTGCTCCCTGGACTCTAACATATGCTGCTCAGTTGGTACATGGAGCTCTGGGATGCGCCCCAAATTTCCCTACATAGTGCATTAGCTATGGGCCCTTTAAGGCTGTGTCAGGATTACACTCAGTGGCCAGTTCATCTAGTACTGGGTCGCCCCCCTCCCCCGTGCCTCCAGAACAGCCTGAATTCTTTGGGGCATAGAAACATTGCTCACACCATTACACCCCTGCCACCAGCCTGTACCGTTGACACCAGGCAGGATGGGACCATGGACTCATGCTGCTAATGCCAAATCCTGAATCTGCCATCAGCATGACACAACAAGAACCGGGATTTGTCTAACCAGGCAATGTTTTTCCACTCCTGAGCTGTCCAGTGTTGGTGATCGTGTGTCCACTGTTGCCGCTTCTTCTTGTTTTTAGCTGATAGGAGTGGAATCCAGTGTGGTCGACTGCTGCAATAGCCCATCAGTGACAAGGACCGAAGAGTTGTGGTTCCGAGATGCCGTTCTACACACCATTGTTGTGCCGCGCCTGCAGTTTGTGGCCCGCCTGTTCGCTTGCATGATTCTTGCCATTCTCCTTTGACCTCTCATCAACAAGCTGTTTTCGCCCACAGGACTGCTGCTGACTGGATGTGTTTTGTTTGTAACACCATTCTCAATAAACCCTAGACACTGTTGTGCGTGTTAAGCCCAGGAGGCCGTCTGTTTCTGAGATACTGGAACCGGTGTGCCTGGCACAGACAATCATACCACGCTCAAAGTCGCTTAGGTCACCCGTTTTGCCCATTCTAACATTCAATTGAAGAGTAACTGAATGCCTCAATGCCTGTCTGCCTACTTTACATAGCAAGCCATTACTACGTGACTCACTGTCTGTAGGAATACAAAATATTTGTGAACGCCTCTGAGTGTATATTTAAACAATAAGGCCCAAGGGGGTGTGGTTATGGCCAATATACCACGCCTAAGGACTGTTCTTATGCACGACGCCATGCGGAGTGCCTGAATACAGCCCTTAGCCTTGGTATGTTTGTCATACTTTCATCCAATCAGCATTCAGGGCTCGAACCACCCCGTTTATAATTTAATGTATCTTTGCACAGTTTACACCCACACCAGTTTGTCTTAGGTGAATCTCCCAGTCAGATAGGCTGTGAGTTTTAATTACCAGCAAAAGTGCCTGTCAGAAGATGAAGCATGGCTCCTCTCTGTGTACACACAGGAAGATGTGTCCTCTGTTAGATAGTGAGATATGCTCACAAACGCAGGCTGTGTTTACAGACCCACAAGTCAGAACTCTTCAAAAGTCCCTCCTCAGCAATCCCAGGCCATGTATATTTCATAGGCTGAGCCCATTGATTTTGGAATGGATAAATGATGAGGAGCAGTGATGCACTTTGATGAGAGCAACGTGCAGGTGGTTTCTCTAAATCCTTGCTGAATGTGGTATACAGCCCTCCACACTCCTAGTCCAACCGTGTGAAGCATGCTGATACAATACAAAGTAGAGGTGTACTGTAATATGCAGTAGGTACGGTATAATATTGATAGTTACCAAATTGCCTCTCGCTGTTGTCGTTACAGATACGGCACTGGGTGTTCCTGACTTGCTGTCCGGGGACGTGCTCCACCAGTTTGCAGTACATCTCTGGTCCTGTCTCTCCACAGGTAGCGTTGGTGCTGATATCTGCCATAGAGGCCAGGTTCAGCACCGCTGGGAACAGACCTGAGGGGAGAGGATCGGGAAACATAAGGTACTTAATACTATACACTTCACATGCGGTACCTCTAGCTGATATACAAACAATACAAGGTTGTCTGACCAATTCTGTAACATTTTTGTCACTTCCTTCACTGCCGTTGCTGTACTACGAGTGGAGTCCTACGGTGAATAGGCCCCAGAGAAAGAGAGGGATGTGTCCCAGGCCAGTGTGACAGGTCTGACTCAGAGTTCACAGAGAGGAGAGTGAGCCTCCGCAGGTATGAGATTGTAGAGTAGAGCCACGGTCCGTCAGGTTTATACCCGCAGTCTCCCCCTAGCTCACGGTCCTGTAGAGGAGGGAGGGACAGCATCCTTCATACATACAGAACTGTTGATTTCAAGCAATGGCAGAAATATGACCCCAATGGTACATATCTGGCAATGGTAGGAATAGCTGAGACTTCACAATCAGGGCTGGTGTTTGATCTCTCTCTGCCCCTCCATCAGAAAACGTAAACAGACAACAGTTTCTGGTTTAAAATGAAATACTGTACAGAGCTGTTGGTTCAGAAGAGCTTCAATGGGAACGTAAATAACAAGTGTCCATGGGGGATCCGATAAAAAGGAACTGTATGTGTCCTTAGTTCTGAGAGATTGAGAGAGAGAGAGAGAGAGAGAGAGAGAGAGAGAGAGAGAGAGAGAGAGAGAGAGAGAGAGAGAGGGAGAGGGAGGGGATCTCATCACGTGCTGAGCCAATGTTGCCCCCTTGTTCTGTTATGGCTCTGTATGGGAAGGAAACACTGACTGAGTGTATCAAAGACTGGGCCCATTGCTCTGAAATGGCTCCCAGCTGTTCCTCCAGATGTCCAGGCCAAATGAACTGTGAAGAACATCTGAAAACTGCAGAAAATTAAGTTTTACGGATGCCTATGAGGAACTCTGTGGCGCTATAGCACTGACATTCACCAGTTGATGAAGGTCTAAGAACACTGGCCTAACTGTTAAAAGTACAACCTCTAAAATACACTGTGCCCTACGCTCTGGAACTCGAAGCACTACTTGGTTAAAGTCCGTCCGAATCTTCATACCACCTATAGGTGTTTTCCCCTCACTCACCCAGCCACTATCACAGGCTGATTAATAAAACAGTGTCTAGCTCCATTTGCAGCACCACATTTAACACAGCAGGGACTGTGAGCGGAGCAGTTGCCTGAAAGCATAGGGGTGAATATCAGTACTGGAGCAAGGCATTTGACTAGGTTTGAAGAGACATGAAATCACTGTGTCAGGAGGCTGATACTTACAAAGGGACCTTAGAAGACGCAACAGAGCTCTGAATGAGGACGGTTCATCCAGAAAGATCCCACTACGTTCTATTAGAGTTTTTCTCAACGGACGGACGGCAATTTCTCTTCGCTTGTACCGAGGTCAAGATTTCAAATTCTCATCAGAGGCAACAGAGGGAGGAATAGTCACGGAATAAGAAAGGACTATCATCAGCTATTATCATACTTTACATTATTACTGTATAATCTAAATGTCAATGGTTATGGCGAAGTACCTCATACGGGTACTAAATTACACTGGCCTTTTAACTGACACAAGGTGTATTTTTAGGCATTGATGTTCACATACAGACAGTTGTGTCCCATATACTGTTGCTCTATTGATTTCCAACAGTGATAAGCCAAACAGGCTACAGTATGTATGCTGCTAGGGGACCTGCTACTGCTATTGTACGTTAGTATTTTATTGAATAAGGAGAGGGTGGGTTTCTGATCGTGGGCCTGTGTTTGATATATGAAGTATGGATGACAAGGCTGGGCTGAGTCTATCTCTCCGTGCTCTCTCCAGCCTCGGATCAATACTACTGTGGATGCAGCTCCCATTCACATCATGCTTCTGCTGATTCTTCATTCAAGTTGATAAAACAAATGATTGTTTCATGCTGACTCTCCCGCTAGAGTTGTCTGCCAGATTCTTAGAAAGAGATGGATCTTTCTCGCCTAACATCTGACAGTTTTCCAAGTGTGGTTCTTTTCCCTTCATTCAAAATGAATGCCTGGCCTACAAAGTCTGACCGGCTCAATGTCAGGAATAAGAAGATATACAGTACTGTAGATCTACTTGAAAGATTTCTAGTTTGTCATGAAACATCTGCTTCACATTTAGAATACTCAGTTAATATGCAACACTACTTGCTTGTTGCGTAATGCATTGTAGTAAAACTTCATCCAGGAATAAACATACACAGTATTACTGTAAAAAGAAAAGCAACCAAAAACGTAGTTGTTTCAACAGATTATTATTAAGTAACTAGTTCCACAGCATTTTATTTTGTTTACTCAACTTTTTGGTCCAAGAGTTACCTGAATAACAACAACAAAAAATAATTAGCCAAAACAGGTCCGACTTGAGGAAACATTGACAAAAATTCACTGAATTTAAAACGATGTGTTTGCTCAATTTATCTCATATGTTCTTTTAACTAAACTTAACAAAAATATAGAAGCAAAATGCAACAATTTCAATGATGTTACTGAGTTGCAGTTTATATAAGGAAATCAGTCAATCCAAATCCAAAAAATTAGGCCCTAATCTTTGGATTTCACTTGACTGAGCAGCGGCGCAGGCATGGGTGGACCTGGAAGGGCATAGGACCACCCACTGGGAAGCCAGGACCTGCCAATCAAAAGGAGTTATTCCACACACCAGGGCTTTATTACAGGCATAAATACTTCTCAGTATCATCAGGTGTCTGGGTGGCTGCTCTCAGACGATCTCGCAGGTGAAGAAGCTGGATGTGGAGGTCTTGGGCTGGCATGGTTACATGTGGTCTGCAGTTGTGAGGCTGGTTGGACGTACTGCCAAATTCTTTAAAATGACATTCTTTAAAATGATGGCTTATGGTAGAGAAATTAACATTCAATTATCTGGCAACAGCTCTGGTGGACATTCCTGCAGTCAGCATGCCAATTGCACGCTCCCTCAAAACTTCAGAGGCATTGTGTTGTTTGTCAAAACTGCACATTTTAGGGTGGCCTTTTATTTCCCACGCACAAGGTGCACCTGTGTAATTATCATGCTGTTTAATCAGATTCTTGATTTGCCACACCTTTCAGGTGGGTGGATTATCTTGACAAAGGACATATGCTCAATAACAGGGATGTAAACAAATATGTGCCTCAAAAATTAGGGAAATAATTTTTGTGCATATGGAACATTTATGGGATCTTTTATTTCAGCTCATGACACATGGGACCAACACTTTACATGTTGGGTTTATATTTTTGTTCAATATATAAATTATTATTTGGGCATCTTAACTACAGAAGGCTGTTTAACATCTATTATTTTCAACTTATATATTTGACATACATGATTACATTGTGCATGTTCATTTATACAGCAATTATTATTCAATCATGTCCTCACCGGGGATTTGAACTCACAACCTCTTGGTTCATGGCATTCCGAGTTTCCTGCTACACCACCATGTCTGTGTCGATGTAGTTAATCAGACTATTCTCTCATCATTGGTTTGATTGACTTATTTAAACATTCTATGTTTTTCTAATGTTGGTGTGGCATATTACTTTTAATGTTACTCCTTAATCACTATGATCAGTAAAATATTTTTCTTGAGTATACCTTTAACAGAGCTGAGATTTACTTTGAAGTGCAAAGTGTAGCAATACAGGTGAAATCAGTTATTGATACAGACATGGGGGCGTAGCAGGAAGATTGGAATGCTGTGAACCAAGAGGTTGTGAGTACAAATCACAGATGAGAGGTTGAATAATTTTTACTCTATAAATTAAGATGCACAATGTAATCGTATGTCAAATATGTAAGTTGAAAACATTGTATGTTAAAAGCACTCTGTGTAACTAGTTCCACAGCCTTTTTATAAGGTTAGATGCCCAAATAATAATTTCTAGTTAAATGAACACATGAGACAATTTGAGCAAACACATCATTTTAAGTTGACTGAATTCTTGCCTACGTTTTCTCATGTTGGAGCTAAGTTTGGGCTAACTAAAAATGCTACGTTCAGCTAACACTTTGACTGAAAAGTTGAGTAAATAAAAAAAAACCTGTGGAACCAGTTACTTAATAATATTTGGTTGAAACAAGTAGATATTTTTACAGTGTACAACAACATATAGGCTCGGGACAATAGGCTACTTCCGGACTCCCTGCTCGCCCAGATTTCACACCCTGATCAGTTTTACCTGTCTTGTGATTGTCTCCACCCCCCTCCAGGTGTCACCCATCTTCCCCATCATCTCCTGTGTATTTATCCCTGTGTGCTCTGTTTGTCTGTTGCCAATTCATTTTGTTTGTTAGGTCAACCAGCGTTTTTGTTCTCAGCTCCTGCTTTTCCCAGTCTCTCTTTTTCTAGCACTCCTGGTTTTGACCCTTGCCTTTCCTGACTCTGAGCCTGCCTGCCTGACCACTCTGCCTGCCTCTGCCGCTGAGCCTGCCTGCCGACCTCTACCTTTGCCCCACTTCTGGATTGTTGACCTCGGCCTACACTGACCCTGAGCCTGCCTGCCGACCTGTAACTTTGCCCCACCTCTTGATTGTTGACCTCTGCCAAAACTGACCCTGAGCCTGCCTGCCGACCTGTAACTTTGCCCCACCTCTTGATTGTTAACCTCTGCCTAAACTGACCCTGAGCCTGCCTGCCGTCCGGTACCGCTGCCCCACCTCTGGTTTACTGGCCCCTGCCTACATTGACCTGTCTACTGATTGCCCCGGTTCGAATATTAAACCATTGTCAATATGACATGTCTGCATCTGGGTCTTAACTTAATTTGTGATAGTAGTTGAAACATATTGAACAGTGAAGAAGGCCCTGCTCTGACATATGCCAGCAGACTGTTTGGTTGTCCTTGAGATCCGTGTCCACATTAGACAGTTTAATCCTGATGCTTAATGTGTCTGGTAAAAAATGAGTACATCTTAAAGGGGTCACGCAGCTGCCCATTGATTGATATGGCAGTATTTATTTTTCAACTTGCCTGTATTCATCATCGTGGCAGGGTGCACCTTTAACACGCTACATTATATCTGCTCAATGCCAAAGCCCAGTGGTGTAGCACTCAATCACTCCTCTAGATGGGTCACCTGTCTAGTCATCAGCCTTCGCCTCAGACGTGTGTTTGTGCGCTCGTGTGTTTGTGTGCACTCTCCAACACACATCAGTCTCACACTGCACACGTACTGCAGGGGATCGATACAGGTCTGACACAAGGACAGCATCCCCACGACAGCCACAAAGACGGATACATATTCTCAAATAGAAATCCAACTAAAAAATCCATCCATAAGATGAAATATACATTTTGGCATAAATTGTGATGGCTAGCAAAGCTCACTATGACATATGGATTAATGTAATGCAAAGTGGCCGCTGCTTTTCTTGCTGATAGCAACATTCTATTCCAAAAAAAAAAAAAAAATCCATTAGCTATTGTTTATACCCTTTCTTCTTTCTCAAGGGCTGTTAGTGTGATCACATCCCACACTGGGTGATGAGGGATTGAGAGTCCCACCAGACAATTATGGAACAGTTAAGACCTCTGTAATGCAATCTTGAGAGGGAGGAGAGGGGGTTGGAGCCCCCACCACTGACTAGCAGGCTTTGATGAAACAACATGCCGTTTCCCTAGTAACTACATCTGTGGACATCCGCTAAGAAATGAATGACTTCCTTAATAGAGGATAATGACACTTGTAATTTGCAATTGGACAAGTTTTTTTTTTTTTTTTGTTGTTTTTTTTGTTTTAGCAATCAGTCATTCATTAGCATGTTAAAAGGCAGGATGAATGTTCTTTGGTTTCTTTCCTTTGGACCTGGATTCAGACAGAGACGTCCAGGGAGGGAAAGAAAATATGAGGCAGACAGACAGACAGACAGGAAGCAGGATGTTATACTCTAAAGGCCACATCCATGTCCTGAAGTGCTCTAGGATTACACTGAAAACACAGATCCTGACTTCCTAGACTATCAACGAGTGAAAAACAGAAATTAAAACATGCATGGATAAGTAACATGGATGGGATCAAGGCCGAATAAAGACCAGTCTGATGTCTTTGAGCAGCAGGCAAATATTCTGCAAGCTACAAAAACAGAACTTAAACAGCTATCTCACTCCTTCCACAAATAGCCATAAAAAATATCCCAACGGATGAATCAATAAAAAACTGACCGTTCGCATCAAGTTGGAATACATCCACATCATTGATGTACATTTTCTCTGTAGTCGTAGTCCTATACGGCATTGTCATTGCATTCTTCATCATAATCAACACCATCATCATCATGACCACCATCATGATCATCCCAATTAGGCCCTATTTCAATTATCGCCATTTCAGCATAGAGCAGCTGTAAACACGGGCATTTTTTTTCAGTTCACGAGACATTATATCATCTGAATTCCCTGTTTGATTCTAAAAATGAATAAAAGCAACAAAAAAATGTTTTTAAAGACAACATGAATCCAACATGGGATCAATGAAGGTGAGACGCCTGAACTGTGAGCAGCATCTGAGAGCCTTTCAAATGCTTGCTGCACTTCAAGAAGAAATCCACTCATGGTGCCTTCAATCAATGTTTGATTTACTGCCTTGAACAATACACTGTCACCAGATGTAAGATTCATCATGTTCAAGGTTGCACCATAACAGAAACAAACCATAACTAAACCCAGTCGTCTTCCTAGAACACAAATACAAAAGGATAGAGCTCTTAGAGCGCACAATCTCAGGTTATTACACAACACTTAAGAAATGAAGTGTCTTTATTGAACAGTTATTTGACTGTTTTAGATTCATTTTTCTCTCTCTAAATGGAGTCATTGTAATCATGAGCGTAGCAAAATGCTGTTGTGTGTGAATTTAACCTAAGCTACATTCCTTTACAGGTGTTGTGTACTTTTTACTCTCACAAAGTCCTCCTAAAGTTATAACTAACTATTGTATGAAACGGTACATTATCCTGTCCTTATTCAGGCTACTTTTCTTCAGTCTAGAAACATTTACAAGTTCACGTAAGACCATCAATTGATCATTAGAACCTATTTCAAATATAACAAATGTTGATTGGAAGTGTGTGAGTGTTTATGTTCGTGATAAATACAGACCCAGACCAAATGTTTTCCTGAAAGCTAACCTCAGACTTGTAAACAGGAAAGCACCCAGTTTAGACCTTAATCTTGGAAGCAATACAAGCTGTCTAGACATGGCGAAGTTCACTGGGTTCCTCATGCAGGTCAAGACTATTCATGAGGCCGCAAAAGACCCTGATGGCAAATGGACAACACACACACACACACACACACACACCCATAGCTCTTGTACATCCTCAGCGATCACTCAGGTCGAGTTTGATTGAACGTGAACACACATACACACCACAGGAGGCTGGTGAGAGGTGAACAGCTCATAATAATGGCTGATATCATTACAATGACCCCAGTCCTTCCCGTATAAGGTACCACCAGACGCCTATGATACACACATAAACACACAGTGCATGCAACAATTTCAGTTTAGTAGGATTCCAATGTACAGTATCGGAGAGGGAATAATTGAGAAGCTCCACTTGGGTTGTTTAATCTGCTCTTTCACTATCGAAAACACAATTCTCTTCAATTACATACCACCAAAATGAGGTTGCATTCTATTTCATTTTATGTCAAATAAAGAGGTGCAGTCAATCTGAAAAGTCATTTCACTCGACATTGACAGAAGCACAGAGTAATTTCAGTTAAATTGGCACTGATTAGCTGCCATTACTAAGTAATCATTCAGTCAGAGAAACCCAGGGTGTGTTCAGGGCTAAAAATGTAAGAATTTCATTTGAAATTCATATCGAAAATGATAGTAAAAAGGATGTGTCAGACCCAAGTGCATACCACACTGCTAAATATATATATTTGAAATTCATGACATTTCAACGATCTTAAAGGGATACTTCTGGAATTTGGCAATGAACTTCCCCAGAGTCAGATAAACTCGTGGATACCATTTTGTGTCTCTGCGTGCAGTTTGAAGGAAGTTGCTAACCAGCATTAGCACCAGTTCTAACTAGCATGCTAGTAGATACCCATAGACATCCAGTCATTGCGGTAACGCTAGTAAGCCTTGGCTCACGAAACTACCTCTAACTTCCTTCATACTGGACACAGAGACATAAAAATGGTATCCACAAGTTCATCTGACACTGGGGAGTAGTATCCCTTTAATAGGAATCTTAAGAAAGCGCTAGATCATACGCTCATTCCTCAAATGTTCTCTCCCTCCTATGGTTCTAAAACAAAACATATTAGTCAAGCTCCTGCGGAAAGTTTACAAGATATAGTCCCTCTACTGTAGTCGTATTCTATACATAGTGACAGGCATTTCCACAAGTCAACTGGATAGAAACAGATTTGAAGATCAACCAGTGCAACAAAATGATTTGATATGAGCTCGTAATGGTGCCGATGTGACGTTCCACCAAATGTGATTCTATCGCAACTGCCATCAGGAGCTACCTCTCTGACTGAGAGAGAGAAAACTCTTGAGACTTCGTTACTTCATCAAATTCACACGTACACTTTTCTATGACAATAGATCTTCTCTCAGAATTCAAGTCTGAAAGTGATTTCCCCAGTCCCCCCCTACTCCCCACCGCCCCTCAAGACTGGGGCCCACTGGAATGTCCTATGACAACAAGTGTGTCTTTCCCAACAGCTCTGAGACAACACTACCCACCGTCCTCGTCCGTCAGTGACAGCACAATCGTAAAATCATCTGAATGCCTTCTCTTCTTCTATTAATGGACGATATTAGCCAGGCAGGTCACTCTCCTCCCTCCCTCACCTTACCCTAGCTGCTCCTCTCCTCTCCCGTCCCCTCCACAGTAAGTGGTAACTGTGATTTAACGCGTTGCGGCCCAGTCATCGGTAAATCTCCCGTGAAGCAGCCTGTGTCCGGCAGTAGGATCCCCAGGGTGATTTAACATGGTAACCATCCCAGTTTCATTAGGACTCGACCTCTTACAGGGCTGAAGCACTTCCTCATGACAAACCCAGCCAAGGCCAAAGCAAACAAGCCAATGCTCCTTACATGTTTATAAAAGGAAGTAGTGGATATCTCTCCCTCTGCTGATTTACAATGTTACGAGCATATAGCTATGACTCAAACAACTTCATTAATTCCAACGGATGTTAGTTGTTTGGTTCTTCTTCAATTCAAATGAGAGGGATTGTAGTTTGGTTCAAATGCTAATAGAATATACTGTAATACATGATCAATGACACATAGGGCAACATTTGTATTTGTAGTTTTATTTGATGTCCTATTAAGAGCAAGATAGATGGGCTAGTGATGAAACCCTCAATTTCAACATGAATGATGACAGCATGAATGATGTATGGCAAAGCAAACAGGTTTCTACACTACAGTAGCCCTACAAGCCAAATGAGAAAGATAAAGATATACAGTATAAATTGTGCAGTAAATTCCTAGGCCACACAACCTGCAGTATTCCCTGCCCTGTTCTGGCGAGCTTGTTTCCCACTGCAGGTTACTGTGTTTTCCTGATGGAGATTAACAATATGTAGTAAACTGCTATAAATTGCAGGTTTTACTGCAAGTAAAGATGCTGCGAGTCGTAATTCACATATTCCGTTTGACAGCTTTTTAGCAGATTTCTGCCCATAAAATGCTATAGTTCATAAAAGCGACCAGACTGCCTTTATGGCGAGTCCTTTCGTCAAATGAGAAAATGTAAGAAAATATAATTAGAATAGAACATCTGTTCGCTCTAAAGACCATTTTGTTTAAAGCGTTGAACACTGCAGTTAAAGGTCTGACTTCTAGATACTTTACTTTATTGCTTCTAAAGCGGTGCGCATGGCCCTGTAGGGGCCCATCCTGGTGCTCTGAGGTGGATGGTTTGGGCCCCTGGAAGAAACACCTGTCAAAGTGCCTTTAAGTGAGGAGGAGCCCCAGCCCCACCTCCAGCTCTGGTCCCAGCCCCACCTCCAGCTCTGGTCCCAGCCCCACCTCTATCTCTGGTTCCAGACCCACCTCCAGCTCTGGTCCCAGCCCCGCCTCCAGCTCTGGTCCCAGCCCCACCTCTATCTCTAGTCCCAGCCCCACCTCCAGCTCTGGTCCCAACCCCACCTCCAGCTCTGGTCCCAGCCCCACCTCCAGCTCTGGTCCCAACCCCACCTCCAGCTCTGGTCCCAGCCCCACCTCCAGCTCTGGTCCCAACCCCACCTCCAGCTCTGGTCCCAACCCCACCTCCAGCTCTGGTCCCAGCCCCACCTCCAGCTCTGGTCCCAACCCCACCTCCAGCTCTGGTCCCAACCCCACCTCCAGCTCTGGTCCCAACCCCACCTCCAGCTCTGGTCCCAGCCCCACCTCCAGCTCTGGTCCCAGCCCCACCTCCAGCTCTTGTCCCAACCCCACCTCCAGCTCTGGTCCCAGCCCCACCTCCAGCTCTGGTCCCAGCCCCACCTCCAGCTCTGGTCCCAGTAGAGGTCGTCCGATTATGATTTTTCAATGCCGAAACCGATACCGATTATTGGAGGACCAAAAAAAGCCGATACCGATTAATCGGACAGTTTTTATATATATATTTGAAATAATGACAATTACAACAATACTGAATGAACACTTTTATTTTAACTTAATAATACATAAATACAATCAATTTAGTCTCAAATAAATAATGAAACATGTTCAATTTGGTTTAAATAATGCAAAAACACTGTGTTGGAGAAGAAAGTAAATGTGCAATATGTGCCATGTATAAAAACTAACGTTTAAGTTCCTTTCTCAGAACATGAGAACATATGAAAGCTGGTGGTTCCTTCATGAGTCTTCAATATTCCCAGTTAAGAAGTTTTAGGTTGTAGTTGTTATAGGAATTATAAGACTATTTCTCTCTATACCATTTGTATGTCATATACCTTTGACTATTAGATATTCTTATTGGCACTATAGTATTGCCAGCCTAATCTCGGGAGTTGATAGGCATGAAGTAAACAGCGCTGTGCTTCAAGCATTGCGAAGAGCTGCAAGCGCAGGAAAGTGCTGTTTGAATAAATGCTTACGAGCCTGCTGCTGCCTACCACAGCTCAGTCAGACTGCTCTATAAAATATCAAATCATAGACTTAATTATAATAAACACACAGAAATATGAGCCTTAGGTCATTAATATGGTCAAATCCTCCGGAAACTATCATTTCGAAAACAAAACGTTTATTCTTTCAGTGAAATACGGAACCGTTACGTATTTTATCTAACGGGTGGTAACCCTACATCTAAATATTGCTGTTACATTGCACAACCTTCAATGTTATGTCATAATTATGTCAAATTCTTGCAAATTAATTACGGTCATTGTTAGGAAGGAATGGTCTTCACACAGTTCGGAACGAGCCAGGCTGCCCAAACTGCTGCATATACCCTGACTCTGCTTGCACTGAACGCAAGAGAAGTGACACAATTTCCCTAGTTAATATTGCCTGCTAACTTGAATTTATTTTAACTAAATATGCAGCTCTGGTCCCAACCCCACCTCCAGCTCTGCTTCCAGCCCCACCTCCAGTTCTGGCCTCAGCCCCACCTCCAGTTCTGGCCTCAGCCCCACCTCCAGCCCCACCTCCAGTTCTGGCCTCAGCCCCACCTCCAGCTCTGGTCCCAACCCCACCTCCAGCTCTGGTCCCAGCCCAACTTCTATCTCTGGCCCCAGCCCCACCTCCAGCTCTGGTCCCAACCCCACCTCCAGCTCTGGCCCCAACCCCACCTCCAGCTCTGCTCCCAGCCCAACTTCTAACTCTGGCCCCAGCCCCACCTCCAGCTCTGGTCCCAACCCCACCTCCAGCTCTGCTTCCAGCCCCACCTCCAGTTCTGGCCTTAGCCCCACCTCCAGCTCTGGTCCCAACCCCACCTCCAGCTCTGGTCCCAGCCCAACTTCTATCTCTGGCCCCAGCCTCACCTCCAGCTCTGGTCCCAACCCCACATCAAGCTCTGCTCCCAACCCCACCTCAAGCTCTGCTCCCAGCCCCACCTCCAGCTCTGGTCCCAACCCCACCTCCAGCTCTGCTTCCAGCCCCACCTCCAGTTCTGGCCTCAGCCCCACCTCCAGCCCCACCTCCAGTTCTGGCCTCAGCCCCACCTCCAGTTCTGGCCTCAGCCCCACCTCCAGCTCTGGCCTCAGCCCCACCTCCAGCTCTGGCCTCAGCCCCACCTCCAGCTCTGGCCTCAGCCCCACCTCCAGCTCTGGCCTCAGCCCCACCTCCAGCTCTGGCCCAGTGAAAGTCCAGCTGTCTAAACGGTAAACAGAATGTGGTCAGGGGGCTTCTGTTTGGCTAAATAAATAATGCCATGGAAGAAGAAGGTGACTCAGACTGTCTGAAAGGACAAGACCAGGAGAAAAAGTGTGTCTGCGTGTGTGCATGTGCGTGCGTGTTGTGTCTTGTGTATTGGATAGTTATGTTCCCAGACATAGGATGCACAACAGGTAGTGGGAACAGAACAGCAGTACCACAGTGGAGGGGAGAGAACATTTGGCGGTGTGCCTTCCAGAAGTTCTGTTCCTGTTACTCTACTCAAGTCTGGGCTCTGGCCTGGGAGGGGCCTCACTGTTTCTCCACCTCCCACACCCTTCCTATCTCTGCATGGGTCAGTCCAAAGGCCACATGCATTTTTCCAGTTTTACATTCCAAGTATTCTGTTCCAGTCATCAATCAAACAAGACATCTATTTACCACAACATTTACAGGACACAAATGAAAAATGGTAAAACTATTTAGTCCCCCCCGCCCCCCGTTTCTCTCAATCTCAGCAGCATCGTGGACGCTGTGTACTCTCTACTTTCCCCTACAGTAAAGTTTCTCTTCCAAGAACAGCATGCACTCACATCTGTATTTTCAATTACACTATAGAGTTCCCAGCCTGGAGAATGTTGTTATTTCCTTTGATTATGGCCAGAAAGCTTTTAAACAGTGTATCCCAGAAAATATTCACTTTCTACCTTCCCCTTAGTAGACCTCAGTGGAAAAAAGTACTGATCATCTCACTTTACCAGAATCTCCTCTGTACTACGGCCCTCAGACAGTACAGCAAATCCACTGAACAATCTCAGCCATCTGAATCAAACTCAATTCGAGTGAGTTACAAAAATACAGTGGGGCAAAAAATTATTTAGTCAGCCACCAATTGTGCAAGTTCTCCCACTTAAAAAGATGAGAGAGGCCTGTAATTTTCATCATAGGTACACTTCAACTATGACAGACAAAATGAGAGAATCACATTGTAGGATTTTTAATGAATTTATTTGCAAATTATGGTGGAAAATAAGTATTTGGTCAATAACAAAAGTTTATCTCAATACTTTGTTATATACCCTTTGTTGGCAATGACAGAGGTCAAACGTTTTCTGTAAGTCTTCACAAGGTTTTCACACACTGTTGCTGGTATTTTGGCCCATTCCTCCATACAGATCTCCTCTAGAGCAGTGATGTTTTTGGGCTGTTACTTGGCAACACAGACTTTCAACTCCCTCCAAAGATTTTCTATGGGGTTGAGATCTGGAGACTGGCTAGGCCACTCCAGGACCTTGAAATGCTTCTTACGAAGCCACTCCTTCGTTGCCCGGGCGGTGTGTTTGGGATCATTGTCATGCTGAAAGACCCAGCCACGTTTCATCTTCAATGCCCTTGCTGATGGAAGGAGGTTTTCACTCAAATTCTCACGATACATGGCCCCATTCATTCTTTCCTTTACACGGATCAGTCGTCCTGGTCCCTTTGCAGAAAAACAGCCCCAAAGCATGATGTTTCCACCCCCATGCTTCACAGTAGGTCTGGTGTTCTTTGGATGCAACTTAGCATTCTTTGTCCTCCAAACATGACAAGTTGAGTTAAAAAAAAAAAAAAAAATTTATTTTTAGCCCTTTTTCATGGTATCCAATTGTTGTAGTAGCTACTATCTTGTCTCATCGCTACAACTCCCGTACGGGCTCGGGAGAGACGAAGGTTGAAAGTCATGCGTCCTCCGATACACAACTCAGCCAGCCGTACTGCTTGTTAACACAGCGCGCATCCAACCCGGAAGCCAGCCGCACCAATGTGTCGGAGGCTACACCGTGCACCTGGCAACCTTGGTTAGCGCGCACTGTGCCCGCCACAGGAGTCGCTGGTTCGCGATGAGACAAGGACATCCCTACCGACCAAGCCCTCCCTAACCCGGACGACGCTGGGCCAATTGTGCATCGCCCCACGGACCTCCCGGTCGCGGCCGGTTACGACAGAGCCTGGGCGCAAACCCAGGGACTCTGATGGCACAGCTGGCGCTGCAGTACAGCGCCCTTAACCACTGCGCCACCCGGGAGGCCCTTGACAAGTTGAGTTTTTACCAAAAAGTTACATTTTGGTTTCATCTGACCATATGACATTCTCCCAATCTTCTTCTGGATCATCCAAATGCTCTCTAGCAAACTTCAGACGGGCCTGGACATGTACTTGCTTAAGCAGGGGGAGGAGGGGGAGGAGGGGGAGCAGGATTTGAGTCCCTGGCGGTGTAGTGTGTTACTGATGGTAGGCTTTGTTACTTTGGTCCCACCTCTCTGTAGGTCATTCACTAGGTCCCCCCGTGTGGTTCTGGGATTTTTGCTCACCGTTCTTGTGATAATTTTGACCCCACGGGGTGAGATCTTGCGTGGAGCCCCAGTTCGAGGGAGATTATCAGTGGTCTTGTATGTCTTCCATTTCCTAATAATTGCTCCCACAGTTGATTTATTCAAACCAAGCTGCTTACCTATTGCAGATTCAGTCTTCCCAGCCTGGTGCAGGTCTACAATTTTGTTTCTGGTGTCCTTTGACAGCTCTTTGGTCTTGGCCATAGTGGAGTTTGGAGTGTGACTGTTTGAGGTTGTGGACAGGTGTCTTTTATACTGATAACAAGTTCAAACAGGTGCCATTAATACAGGTAACGAGTGGAGGACAGAGGAGCCTCTTAAAGAAGAAGTTACAGGTCTGTGAGAGCCAGAAATCTTGCTTGTTTGTAGGTGACCAAATACTTATTTTCCACCATAATTTGCAAATAAATTAATAAAAATGTGATTTTCTGGATTTTTTTTCTTCTCATTTTGTCTGTCATAGTTGAAGTGTACCTATGATGAAAATTACAGGCCTCTCTCATCTTTTTAAATGGGAGAACATGCACAATTGGTGGCTGACTAAATACTTTTTTGCCCCACTTTATGCTCTGATCTTCATCTTCATGGCCAGGTCTGCCAATCAAAAATACATTCTAATTTAGTCATAGTATACCATTAGTTGATGAATCTACTAGTTAATTGGATAATTTTTTTATTCAATAATCAAGCATTAGCGTGAAGTTGACAAGTCAGTGGTGTTTTCTGTGCATCATAAATGTGTGCAGTATGAATGCTGTTGATAGGTAAAGGCATCTAAAGCTGAATTAGCCTACCGTTTCCATTGAAGGGACCTCAAACAAGACAATGTAATTTCTTAGATGAGTTTTAGAGTAGAAATAGCCCATAGAATAAGTTAAGAGTATGACAGTGAGTAAAAGACAGACTGCCTGCTGTCATGGTGGTGGTGCTACTGTATTTCATCCTCTTGTCAAGCCTAGATTAAATTAAGTCCAAACTAGAGAGATAAACACACGCGAAGGACAGTGTTCAGACTTCCTTTAGATCAAGGACAGTTTCATTTTCGGCTCACAGCTCTGTAATATCAAATAACAACTCATCTATTAATTACAGCAGCAATGGATGTTATTTAGGTTAGAATATCAAAACTCTAAAGTGATTAATCAATTAACCGGTTTAAATGGTAGTCAGGCTAAATAGTCTGAAGTCCGACAATATGTGGGACAGTTGGTAGGTAGCAGAGAGAGCAATAAGGCAATGACTTAATATACTGTAAGGCATCCCTTTAGTAAATGTGTAAAGTTAGCTTGTTTCTCAGATGCTTATTTCTTCCTGGCAATCATGTAACTGTGATATTTATAGCTTTGCCAAAATAAATAAAACCGGTGATATTCCAAAGATCTAAATCACAGGAATGTGACGGCAAAAAGGAATGGTCATGATTCAGTGCGATGCTTTACCTAATTTCAGCGCTCATTCGAAATATAGGAAGACATTTTTATAATTCATTGGCTGGCAGGGAAAGAATCCTACCGAAGCCCTTCCTCCTATTGAAATGAAGGCAGAGTGAGAATGGGGCCCCACGGTGCAATGCATGTTATACATATGTTAAAAGCCCATTCCACTTGTCAAGGTGCTATTTGTTTCCAATGAATCACAGCTAAGCACCTCCAACAGACATCTCAATAACACCTTATTTGCTGGTACAGCAATATGTGTAACAGGAAACAAATGGAAATGGGATTCAAGCACGGGAAATGGGATTCACGCCTCTCAGACGACAGGCACAGGGAAGCCAAATAGCCATTAGCTTGGGAGGCTTACGTGGGACTTAATCTCCTCTGCACAGAGCAATCTCAGGCAGGCCAGTGTGGGAACAAATACAAACACAAGGAAAGGGAAGAGACTACATACAGACCTGTGGCTACTTGAAGGATCTCTGTGACGCTTCAGCACGTTGAGTTGATCCTCATTACTTTATCTGTGCCATATGTTGTGGGTTCAACTCGCGAATGTACCACAGTCTTCTTTCAGCCAATTGAAAGGAGGCGTGACGGAGATCCCTTGTTGGTTGCAGTGGGGACAACTGGATGGAATGCATACATTAGCAATGCAAGCCAAACCTGATGGTGTAATACCGTGTGTAATGTCTCCCCTGAGACACTTCTGGCTATGGGGTTAGGCTGATGCATGGGAACTATGGGTCGGACAAATAGTACGGTGCATGTTCCACGGTGCCAATGCACAAGGAAGAAGGCAATGACCACAACATGATTCTAATATGTCTGTATAGCGCACCTATTGACAGATAACGGAAAATACCCGATATCGCAGCCTGTGTAATTATCCACTTTTCACGCAAGATATGTGGAGAAATGTGAACTGAAATACAGACTATAACATTATTTAGACTCGCTATAGATTGAGAATATGGGCTTTAGCAAAGTCACAATGAACCTAGCTTGAAGATGTTTTTTTGAACGAGTGACTTGAGGCAAACGAGTACAGACGGCTCTAAAAATCCAAGTCCCTTCTGCAGAGCAGAGTTAAGAGTTAGCGGGTGACTGTTGGCAATACTTTGTGAAGTTGCTCTCCAAACAAGCTGCCCACGGGTTTCAAATGTGACAAGAGAATCCATTTAGTGCGATACAATGGTCAAGTACTTGGAAGCTGAGAAAACATCCAAGGAATCTCCTGTCATTCACGCTCCCTAGAAAGGAGAAAGAACTGACTTTGTCTTTCATACACACTTAGAAAGGAATACCCATTTTCTTCTTTATTAGGTGGCATGATCTAGAAGGAAATTAGGAATTCCAGGCTAAATTGGTAGCCTTGCCGATAACAAACCAACACCTCTATTCTGTTGCTTCTGAGAGCAAAAAAACATAGCTATTACATCCAATAGTCCAATATAAGACTAGGATGCTGTCATTACAGAAGCCATTTTATTAGAATGGATCAGTTCAGGAAAAGTAGGCCCTACTAATGCAGGATTCAAAAGGATGTTGAGTGTAATGTCTCAGGTAGTTGACCCCAGGTTTCTGTTCTGCTAAGTCATAGGGGACACTACCCTTTTGATTAGTATTCTTCCTATTTACCTACTGACCTACCGGTCACAGCCAGGCCTGAGAATGTCACCTGTGAATAATTTACTTCCAAGACATCGTTCAATCATATTCTAGACCCCCAGAATCCTCAGAGGTTATGTGTCTATTTCAGGGGGTGTGAATGGTCAGACCCCTTCACCAAAATAACATATCGGCTCAGCACAGACAACATTCATATTTCATGTGCCCCTGCCTGCTAACATTTACTCTGTAGCCTGCTCCAGTGTGGTTCACCCAGAAAATCTGTAATGGGAAATATGTCACCCAACATAATAAGCATTTAATTTTTTTCCAAAAATGTCTTCTGTCCCATCTGTCTTTTGATGCATTATGAATTCAATCACATTTATTTTTTCTCTCGGTTGGCTGTGGCTTTGTTTGTAATGTAGTAATCTTAGAGGTGCTGTGAATGTGGCTGCCTGGCTGGTCTGAAGTGCAGAGTTTTGTGGTGTTTTCTCCGAGCCACACAGTGTGCACTAGAGAGGAGAGGCACTGGACTGCACTGAGGTCAGGGGCCATGACCCTGAGAGGTCAGCTGAACACTGAAGGCAATAAAAGAACATAAACAGGGCGCATCCCATGATCGTGGAAAGGGCTATTTTTGTGTTCTTATGCTCAAACATGATTACAAAACCAATGGGGATCCCAAACGGGGGTCCCTGGGCATGTATCCTGCGTGCCCCCGTCAGTAATCCAAAAATACTAGTTCTCTAAGATTATATAATTTCAAAATGTATATACAGTACCAGTCAAAAGTTTGGACACACCTACGCATTCAAGGGTTTTTCTTTATTTTTACTATTTTGTACATTGTAGAATAATAGTGAATACATCAAAACTATGAAATAACACAAATGGAAACATTTAGTAACCAAAAAAGTGTTAAACAAATCAAAATATATTTTATATTTGAGATTCTTCAAAGTAACCACCCTTTGCCTTGATGACAGCTTTGCACACTCTTGGCATTCTCACGACCAGCTTCATGAGGTAGTCACCTGGAATGGATTTCAATTAACAGATGTGCCTTCTTAAAAGTTAATTTGTGGAATTTCCTTCCTTCTTAATGTGTTTGAGCCAATCTGTTGTGTTGTGACAAGGTAGGGGTGGTATACAAAATATAGCCCTATTTGGTAAAAGACCAAGTCCATATTATGACAAGAACAGCTCAAATAAGCAAAGAGAAACGACAGTCCATCATTACATTAAGACACGAAGGTCAGTCAATGCGGAAAATTTCAAGAACTTTGAAAGTTTCTTCAAGTGCTGTCGCAAAAACCATAAAACGCTATGGTGAAACTGGCTCTCATGAGGACCATCACGGGAAAGGAAGATCCCTGCTGAAGAGGGTAAGTTCATTAGAGTTACCAGCCTAAAAAATTGCAGCCCAAATAAATGCTTCACAGAGTAACAGATACATGTCAACATCGACTGTTCAGAGGAGACGGAATCATGCCTTTATGGTTGAATTGTTGAAAAAAAACTACTAAAGGACACCAATAAGAAAAAGAGACTTGCTTTGGCCAAGAAACATGAGAAACGGACAGGTGGAAATCGGTCCAAATTTGAGACTTTTGCAACTGCCGTGTCTTTGTGAGACGCAGAGTAGGTGAACAGATTATCTCCGCATGTGTTGTTCCCACACTGAAGCACAGAGGAGGAGATGTGATGGTGCTTTGCCTGTGACACTGTCTGTGATTTATTTGGAATTCAAGGCACACTTAACCAGCATGGCTACCACAGCAATACTCCATCCCATCTGGTTTGCACTTAGTGGGACTATCATTTGTTTTTCAACATGACAATTTTATTTATTTATTTATTGTACCTTTATTTAACTAGGCAAATCAGTTAAGAACAAATTCCTATTTTCAATGATGGCCTAGGAACAGTGGATTAACTGCCTTCTTCAGGGGCAGAACGACAGATTTTTACCTTGTCAGCTCAGGGATTCGATCTTGCAACCTTCCGGTTACTAGCCCAACACTCTAACCTCTAGGCTACCTGCTGCCCCAATGACCCAAAACACACCTACAGGCTGTGTTAGGGCTATTTGACCAAGAAGGTAAGCCATGGAGTGCTGGATCAGATGACCTGGCCTCCACAATCACCCAACCTCAACTCAATTGAGATGGTTTGGGATGAGTTGGATCGCAGAGTGAAGGAAAAGCAGCCAACAGGTGCTCAGCATATGTGGGAACTCCTTCAAGACTGTTGAAAAAGCATTCCAGGTGAAGCTGGTTGAGAGAATGCCAAGTGGTGCACCACTGCTAAATGACTTTCTATCCCAAAACCTCACTGAATCTCTTATTTCTGCCGCAATTTCAATCTAGGATACAATGAATCTCATATATTTTTACACTCCCTGTTGAAAGGGTCAGGGAAATTACAAAATACAGTGACTATGACTAAACTTCTCATCTCTCTAAGCCTTGTCACAATGACACAACAAGAAGAAATCACTAAGCATCCTCTATGATCTCAGTTACAATTTCAACCATGGATCCTTCTACCTAATAGTAACACGCTAACTTCATCTCTGTTTTGTTGACACTGATCTGAAGAACACTGTAGCAATGCACTACTCAAAACTGCCAGATGTCAAGTCAGATTCCAGTCCAGGATCAGGGCAGCATGGGTGAGGTGAAATTGACACCATGCGTTACCACAGGCCCATCCCTGTGCTACAAGGCTGTGGTGAAGTGACCATGGGGTAGAGAGAGAGAGAGAGAGAGAGAGAGAGAGAGAGAGAGAGAGAGAGAGAGAGAGAGAGAGAGGCCTCCTGCAGAGACCAAAGGGTACAGTGAGAGGTCAGTCTTACATCACTTAGTCAGGACAGACAGGCCCACATCACATGAGAGCAGTGTCTCAGTGCAGCTGCTGAGTGGGGAGTATGCCATGAGGGTCAGAGGAGAAATCCCACAGCTCTCTGAAGGACTGCATATGGGGCCCATATGTGAGGCAATAGTAGTCAAAAGGTTATCGGTTCAAGTCCTGGCTGCAGGCCCTGTGCTGTGTTTAGTTGTTTATATTTATTTAAATACACAGAAATGTATTTAAACAGGGAAATCCCATTGAGACCAAGGCCTCATTTACAAGGGAGCCCTGCACACATACAAGTTCACAATATTTCCAATTCCAACGTAATAAAACATTTACACTGAACGTCGACTGAATGATTCGATTTTCTGATATTTAACTACAGTGTCCTTCTGTAAGGTCAATACTCAGACTTGTTTACTGTAGTATCGGATGCAGCTCGGGGACACATAACAAACAGTTTTAGCACGCATGAAGTTCTATACTCAACCTCATGCAAATATGCTAAACAAAAACAGCCATTCAAACAGTCAGACTATTGTAAATACATGATAAACATATTTTATAGCCTCATTACCAGGAAATCTACACTTACAATGATCTTTTCTTTGACAATCAAAAATACTCAGTGCTGTTTAATGAACAAGGCCCTTCTTTTGACTGTAGGTATTTCTTCTTTTGCTATTATGCTCCCACATTTTTGTCTTCAAACAAATAGGTACAGTCAGCCATTCATGTTTTTGACAAACACAGCCATTTCAAATGATTGCCAAAGCACCCACAATTGATCAAATCATACTCTTGGCATCTTTTCATCAGTATTGACTAAGATTAATTCAGACTACAGTTGGGACCCAGTTTTCATTGTCACTGTGACAGAATGGAGTATTGATTTTTCTTCTCTATGCTTCATTTCTCCCACAAAAGCAGTCTGCCAACAACTCTGCAGTGAAAGGTACGACCACAAAAAAGACGCGTTACGTCTTTCACGCACAAACAAACAGAAAAAACCCCAGAGAAAGTGAAAAGTAGTCCATGTGGCATTATAATACTGTTGGTGGCCTGCCAAACAGGGATGATACAGAAGTAGCTACAGTATCACAGAGGAATATCGCAGGCCTGAGAAACCTTACATGCCTGTTACAGTAGCTTCCTCTCCTCTCTCATGTTGAGTGGGCTTGTGTTGTTGCTTTTGCGTATGATCATCCATCCCAAATTCATCCAGCATCACCATCTGGACATACTTGGAGCGCCCACTAAACATCTGTTGGGCTGATTTGGTGATGCTCTAAATGACCACAAAATAACCAGCATTGGAAGAGATACACGCTGACCTCAGTCCGCTCAGCTCTGTTATAAAACACTCCTGATAACTGATCCAAAGGGGATTATCATGATGATGACACACATAATGTCTCTCCTTCCTGTGCCTCCTTCCTGTGCATCTTTAGAAGACAGGATGAGATAGCACTATTTTTGCTTAACACCTGGCTAAATTTAGAGTCCCCGCCCCCCCTGCCTTGGATTCCATTAACAAACACAGTGACACCTGTTAATGGACACGTGTCCCTTGCCTTTGACAGGAGAGGACACAGATCCTGCCTATCACTAACCTAGAAAACAGACACTGAACGAAGCTCTATGTGACAAAGAAGAGGGATATGTCTCAGTCATACACTGACACAAGGCACACACCTACAGTGACAGCCAATGATTACATTTCAACAAATTTAACTCAGATTAAAAAAGAACATGGTTTGTATAGATAGCATCAATGTCCTATCGAAGCTGGAATCAGCAGTTAAAATGAGGGAAAAGCTCTAACTTAAATCAAAGTGGATCTTTACAATTCATATCTAAGCTTAGATAGACATCAAAACACAGTTGATGATTCCAACTGATATTTCTGATAGAATCCCTTTCTGTTTTGACACTGAATGTAATGATGTGGGTACCCCATACAGTGGTGGCAGAACAAAGTTGGATGGCTAAACAATTTCTGTTGGTTTACAGCTGTCCAAACATGAAAATTCTAGAAAGAGTCTAGAATTCTTCTTTAAACTGATATTCTAAAGATATGGTTCAGAGAAGACTAATTAGAACATAAATTATATTTTCTCTACTTTTGTCACCCAAACCAATATTCTAACGTAATTAAAAAATATATATTAATGTGTCTGTTTAATGAAAATAATAGAGTAAGCTAAAAAATAAAAGGGTAATCTTGCCAAGGAAAATTAGTATATTATTATTTAAAAAAAGGATTGGTCAAACCTGTGACTAATTCACAAATCAGAACGAAATATTTCAGATTGTGAGTAAAGCGATTTCTTGGCAAACGATCCACTCACCCCTTTGCTGCGCTCGGCTGCATTGCCATAGCAACGCTATGAGTGTAAAAAACGATAGACCTTTCATTTTCAAATCTCTTCATCAGCGTGCAGTCTGGAAGAGTCGCTTTACGTGCGACGGACTCGGCGCCTGAAATTGAGGGGAATGTCAAAGAGTGACTTTTGCAAGTTCAAGAAACTCTCCCACTCCCCCGCGCCCAATGGGAGGGGGCGTCACAGAACAGAAGTTAAGGGATCATATGTAATGGGATTCAGGGAAGAATAATACTTTTACTAAACTTTACGATGATAATGGTCTTATAATAAATAGTAAGAAACAAACTAACCTAAGTGCTGAAAACAAAATGTAACTTTCCAAGCGTTACAATGTAGGTTTGTCATTGATGCTGAGACCAGTGCAAACATGTAGGCACCCATGCTTTTGGTCCTCTATTGCTCCCTCTGGTGTTAAATCTAACTGCCATAGTTGAACTAAGGGCAACTATTTAAATATAAGTTATCTGCACAAAAGCCTTCAGCTGTTATCATATCTTGTTGTTTCAAAATAGAAATGACAACTTACAAATTCAAATGGGCCCCTCTCAGGGCCTTTGCAGAGGCAAGACATTCAATTATATCTGATTATTCTTGCATGATGGACTCATTCTTCATCTTAAAAGCCGGAAGCTATTATCCTTTGTCACAGTTCAACAGCCTGTCAATCGCCCTCATTGTGTCTCACCTGTTAGACCATTTAAATGTCAGGGAGAGCCAATTTAGCCTCTCGGGTTCATGTTGTGCGCAGTGGTCAATAAGTGTGTATGGGGTTGAGCCCCCTTAAGATTGACACTGCTGTCTGCTGGCGGTTAGAGTTTGTGATGGGGAGGGAACCATCACCTCAACAGGTAGCCTCTCTCGTCTGACCTGAGTGGCTGTTTACAGTATCATTTGCTGAAGACAGAGCCCTCTAAACACACACTAAAATGTCATTTCTAAGACTAGACTGGTTGGGGACGCAGGCAGAGCTGCTGTGGACCTCCAGGTTCCTCCATGGGGATGAGGAGAGCCTAGGGTTCGCCCAGAGGGATGAGTTGAGCAGGACCTATGGAGAGGACCAAGAGGAGACCAGGGAGTCACCCACCACCTCCAGCCCAGATGGGGGAAATGAGACACCTACCAGTCCCTCCAGCAGGACCTGTCTTAAAATCACCACCTGGGAGGCAGGATGGAACGTGACCAATGCTATTCAGGTAACCAAGATAAAAATGTTTTACTTCAGACCTTAGGAAAGATGCTTCTCTATGTTTAGCTTTTATGTGTTTTTTGCCATTCTCAAGAAATGATTATGGTTATGGATGAAAATGAATGTTAGATAGTGCACTAGGTGAGCATTATCGATATTGCATTGTTGTTGTTGTGCTTAGAGGATGCATTGTAATTACAGTATATTTAATAGAAGGAATGGAAGAGCTGAGAATAGTCCTTTATAAACAAGGCCATTTCAATAACTACAGCATGTTATTAGTATGTAAGTAAATATACACTTCAGCAGTTGTTCCCCCCCATTCATTTTCAAATCAACAGTGTCCCAGCCTTTTTTTATAAGATAATCAGGCTACTAACTTTCATTTGTGTTTTCTACGCCAGAGTATTATTAGTATGATTAATTGTAAACAACTACATCTGTTCAGTTATTACCTTGTCATTGCATCATCATAATCCTCAACACCATGTACTTTTCCAGCAACACTAAATACCCAGTGTCCTATTGTCTGGACTGACTCTATCTATGTAGAGCATCTACATATGAACTCAGAATCACATTATAAACAGAGTTTGTTTATTTACATTGTTTTGCATTGCAATTTGACTTAAAGCCCGACGTTGCTCAGACTATCCATTTAGGAATTTTTTGTGAGATAAGATTGTTGTATTAATGTTGTGTGGTCTACTGAATAGTTTACAGCACGGGAAGAAATTCACTTGCGCATTTGTTAAGATTGAAGCAGAACGTTATCTTGAATGATTAAGTTTAACATCCTCTAATGTGTGGCAGTTTTCAAACAATCAAGTCTCAGGCAAAGAGCAGTAATTTACACTCTCCTTGGTGAAGACTTGTACTTAGTTTGAGGAAACACTGTGTGTTCACACTCCACGTGTCGTTCACTTGTTTTCTTCTTTCTCCTAGGGTATCTTTGTTCTGGGGTTGCCTTACGCTCTCCTTCAGAGTGGCTACCTAGGATTGCTACTGCTCATTCTGGCTGCTGCCATCTGCAACTATACAGGTAAGATCCTTGTATCCTGCCTGTACGAGGACAATGAGGAAGGCCAGCCCATACGAGTGCGGGACACCTACGAGGACATCGCCAATGCCTGCTGTAAGCGCCTGTGCCCCCTCCTGGGCGGGCGGGTGGTGAACGCAGCACAGGTGATAGAGCTGATGATGACCTGTATCCTCTACCTGGTGGTCAGCACCAACCTAATGTGTCACAGCTTCTCCTTCCTCCCGCTCCCCCCCGCCGCCTGGTCCGTGATGACCTTCCTGACCCTAGTGCCCTGCATGCTGATCCAGGACCTGAGGGTGGTCTCCAGACTCAGCCTGCTCTGCTCCCTGGCCCAGTTCCTCATCACCTTCATCGTGGTGGCCTACTGCCTGCACCAAGCCCACCGCTGGTCCTGGAGGAGGATGGTCCTCTTGGTGGACTTTGAGAGGTTCCTGGTGTCCGTGGGGGTCATCATCTTCAGCTACACCTCCCAGATCTTCCTGCCCACCCTGGAGGGAAGCATGGAGGACAGGGGGGACTTCTCCGACATGATGAGCTGGACACACTCCCTGGCTTGTGTGTTGAAAACCACCTTCTCTGTGCTGGCCTTCCTCACCTGGGGCGAGGATACTAAAGAGGTGATCACTGATAACCTTCCCATTGGCCTACGCATGGTGGTCAACCTGTGTCTCCTGGCTAAGGCCCTCCTCTCCTACCCCCTGCCCTTCTACGCTGTGGCTGAGGTCCTCCAGAGCAGTGTTCTAAGGCTGGAGGGGGCGCAGGTGGGTGTGGACATGGGGACTCTGGTTCTGCGGGGCTGTCTCCTGTTGATGACCTTCCTCATGGCACTCTACATGCCCCACTTCTCCCTGCTCATGGGGCTGACGGGCAGCGTGACGGGGGCGGCCATGACCTTCATCCTGCCCTCCCTCTTCCACCTGCAGCTCAAGTGGACCACCATGAGCAGCAGGCTCAAGGCCCTGGACCTTCTAATCTTAACTCTGGGATCTCTGTGTAGTTTATCGGGGTTGGTTTGCTCCATCAAGGGAATGATTCAGGCTTTTGGGCGTTGATAAGCTCAAGCTCTGCATGAAGACTTCAAGACTTAGTGATGGTCCTCTATTTAAGTTCCCTATGTCAATGTTCTGGAACCTGTAAGTTGCCTACAGCTAAAGCATAGATATAACATGTTGTATGATAGTATGATCAACCAAGCTATTGTTTGTGTGTTTGATTTTAATTGAGTTGATTTGAGTGATTAACACAAAGGCAGCTTGTAAAATAGACGTGTTTGGAAATTGTGGTAAACAATATAGTGTGACCAGATGTTTGCTTTGCTACTTATCATGGCAAAGTCACTATGATTCCTTACTGGTTTTGTTGTCTATAGCATGAACTGGAATCTGTTGTTAATTACTATTACACTTGAAAATGAAAAGTATGGCAATAAATATACCTATGTAGGAAAATATAGCTTTACAACAGTATTTCAGCATGAGAAACATTCTTGTTTATCTGTTTTGCAGACAATATGGAACATAATTGCATTTTAAAGAAACATTTCAAATTGATAGTATATTAAATGTAACCGTTTGTGCAAAGATTTGCTGAAATAAAAAACAAAACATTTTAAAGGATGTAAAATGTCGTCTAAGCCTCTAGTTCAAGAGACCAGCATGTGGAAATCAAAGTAATTAAAAATGGTGGGCACAAATGTAGGCCTATACCAGAGAAGAAGAGGTGAAGCAAGAGAGACAACTGGGCCCAAAATATGTCTTCTCCAGCAGGTGGCGGTTTCCCCTGTTTATTTTGTATAGAGGTCAATGAACGAGCGTCAAATTTGGTTAACAAAGAATTGAGTGGCTTATTTTCTACATGTGGCTTATTTGATCAAATATAAGTTTCGTAATGATTAAGCTGTTACGAGTGTACTGATATAAGTAGGACACATGACATATCGGCGGTAACTTTGAGAAAAAACACTTTAGTTACAACAGCCACAAAGTTATAAACCCGCCTATTTCTACATATCTTAAAATGTGATTTTAAACCTAACCCTAACCACACTGCTAACCTTATGCATAACCCTAACCTTAAATTAAAACCAAAAGCCAATAGCCATTTGTTTGTGGCTGTGTTAACTAGTGGAAACCGTTGTGCCTGTTGTTCACACGCGTATCTGCCCTCTCATTGGCTAGAATGGTCCCACGTCTTCTTGCCTCTTCCCAACTGCCTTCCATTATTGAAGACATTTATTTTCATTGTTAGGGCCGGCATTAGAGTACGTGGTCAATATACTGGATAACCTGTGCCTATCAAGGGTCCAGGGTTCCGGTCTAGAAGCACGTTTTTGATTGCTCCTACATTTATGCTTCGGTACTGAAGCCCAGAAAGACAATTTCCATACACAGCCACAGAGAGAAGTCAGATTAGAAAATTCCCAATAAGCCACTTTAGTCATCACCTTTGTGCACAAAGCATCTGTCGAATTGTTCCAATAATGGTCGCTGAGGCCAATTTATTTTCAGCACTCTCAGCCGAAGATACACTACATGACCTAAAGTATTTGGACACTTTCTCGTAGAACATCTCATTCCAAAATCATGGGCATTAATATGGAGTTGGTCCCCCTTTGCTGCTATAACAGCCTTATGGGAAGGCTTTCCACTACATGTTGGAACATTGCTGTGGGGACTTGCTTCCATTCAGCCACAATAGCATTAGTGAGGTAGGCCACTGATGTTGGGCGATTAGGCCTGGCTCACAGTTGGCATTCCAATTCATCCCAAAGGTGTTCAATTGGGGTTGAGGTCAGGGCTCTGTGCAGGACAATCAAGTTCTTCCACACCGATCTCAACAAGCCATTTCTGTAAGTACCTCGCTTTGTGCAGGAGGCATTGTCATTCTGAAACAGGAAAGGGCCTTCCCCAAACTGTTGCCACAAAGTTGGAAGCACAGAATTATCTAGAATGTCATTGTATGCTGTAGCATTAAGATTTCCCTTCATCAGAACTAAGGGGTCTAGTCCGAACTATGAAAAACAGCCCCAGACCATTATTCCTCCTCCACCAAACTTTAGAGTTGGCACTATGCATTGGGGCAGGTAGCGTTCTCTTGGCATCCGCCAAACCCAGATATGTCTGTCGGACTGCCAGATGGTGAAGCGTTTCCACTGCTCCACTGAGTCCAATGGCGGCAAGCTTTACACAACTCCAGCCGATGCTTGGTATTGTGCATGGTGATCTTGGTTTGTGTGTGGCTGCTCGGCCATGGAAACCCATTTCATGAAGCTCCCGACAAATAGTTATTGTGCTGGCATTGCTTCCAGAGGCAGTTTGAAACCCGGTAGTAAGTGTTGCAACCGAGGACAGACAATTTTTACACGCTACATGCTTCAGCTCTCGGCGGTCCCGTTCTGTAAGCTGTGTTTGTCTATGGAGATTGCATGGCTGTGTGCTCAATTTTATACACCTGTCGGCAACGGGTGTGGCTGAAATAGCCGAATCCACTCATTTGAAGGGGTGTCCACATACTTTTATATAATAGTGTATTAACATTTTATATTCATCCAATGTCTGCCATGTTTTTGGATGACGTGATGACATCGTCACTGCTCGCGTTTCTCCCTGTGGGCACTGCGTGGTAGTGAGCATGTGATGTTTGTCCATGAATTGGCGTATGCAAGCCTGAGCAGATTACCTTGAAAACAGAGGTTGGACATCTTGGAAGCAGTCTCCAGTTCTTATTGGTGCCTATTAGTCATGAAAGTGGTTCTTCCTGGTTCCTCCTTTTGTAGGCTAAGAATTGGCTTCTAAAATACATCGTCAAATTCATGAAAATGTTGTCATATAAGATATATATTAAAATGTTGTGTTTCTGAGTGAATTTATTTACCACATGCTGGGTTTCAACGTATTTGACAGCCAAAACGTTCTAACAGTTTTATTAGAACTACAACTCTCACCAGCTGCATATGTCTTACTTTCCACAGCTTGCCGTTCTACATTTTTTATTTAAATGTTTTAAAATCCCCAGTGTAATCTAATATAAAACCCATCAAACAGACTGTAACCAACAGATTTTTAGCATCCTGTGATTCCTCAACTCTTCCAGGAATTCTAACAAGGCTGCAGGAATTGTAGTTCAAATGAGACTTTTCTAACATTCGCCTATGTGTCTTACTTCTTGAGCGTCAAATATTTTGATAAAAGGCATCGGGTATGAGCAAATCAATACACATATAGGAATATAATTTTATATACAGTATCTTATATTACATACATTTTATGATATAAGCTTGAAGCCCATTCAAAAACTGAGGTACTGGAACCAGGAAGTAGGCGGCACTTTCATAGGGTATTGTTGGCTGTCAAAAGGACAGCTCTTCAATGTCAGTTGCGGCCAACCAATCCAAACAGCAGAATCAACAAAGGCGCAAGCAACAAAAAATATCTGTTTTAAATATGCATGTTTGGTTTTCTGAATCATATTTACAGTTTTGGAGTGTGTGTGTGTGTAGTTAACTAACTACCAATTAGTTTTGTATTGTATGTTTACACATTTCTTGTTAACCAGTTAGCTAGCCATATGCTTAATTAAAACATACCATATACTTTTTTCTACATTAAAATGAACAACGTTTAATGTGCGATACAGTATATGTGAGGTAGGCCAAGCTTTCATTTGAAATCTAATACCTACCCTTAGGCTATTGAGAGATCCTTGACCGGGCACTAAATTCAATGAGCTGAAAGGCAGATTTAACCTACATTTACTTTGTCTTGCTGAGTCTCTGTGAACCTCAAAAGTGATGGAAAATGCAGAAATGCGATAGATAGAACACTATACTTGCTGTGTTGTTGCTTAGAGCTGTGGTGGTATTTTCACCTTCATACTGCTTATTTCCTTTCTTCAGATTTCTGTAGGTGACCTTTTGATCCGTGCAATTTTATCTCAGCTTATTCGCATGAACGTGAGCGAGTGCTGCCACTCAATAACATGACTTGGAACAAAGGGATACTCAAGATTGGATGGACAATTTATAACATCTGTGTATACAATCATGTTTTTTTCCATCTGCATGCTTTGTTCCTCACCTCCCTCGCTTCCACCCACCATCTCTTCCCATCCTCCGCTTAGTCTGTCACCCAGTCACTTCCTTTTCTAGAGAAAGGAGAGGAGACAGAAGTATTCTGGTATGCTGAAAAAAAAGAAAATGCATTTGTAGAGTTGTATACTTTAAAATGACGAAAAGAAAATCGAAAAACTACATTCATACAGTTTCTTGACTGCGTCCAGCTTGCTAAAAATACCTGAAAATCCTTTTTTATCTGCACCCCTTTTGTTTTAAACCAAACTTTCCATACATACATGCCCATGGTAGAACTGGTCAGAAAGTGACTTTTTGGACCTGGATGCCAAAACATTCAGGAGATAGAGGTGCTCAAAGTTTTGCATACCCCACCATACCATGAGACATCCATGTCTTCATCGCTGGAAAAGATGAACAGTTGAGTTTGATATCATTTAACAGCTTAAACATACGGCTTTCAAACAGTTTAATTCAAAAAAATATACAATAATATTTATTTGTTATTATTTTTGAACCTTTATCTTTAATTATCTAAAAACGTGTAAACTCCCCAAAACCTTTTCATTTTCTGATATAGCTTAGATCCTATTGGACATAATCTGAGGTGTTGTCATTGCACCCACTATCGGTTGATATATACTGACAGCACTCTCACTAACAGGTGGCATAAATGTAGGCTCTTACAAGGCACGCCTCAAAACATGTTAATGAGCCAGAAACAACAATACCATGAAACCACTTGTGGTCAAAGTGTTTTTGTGGCTCCAAAACGATGTCATGGTGCTGTATTCTGTGGGGTGGAATTACAGTACCATTTGAAATACAACCATTTTTTCCCTGCCCATAACATTGTCCCACAATGCACCATAATTTACAGTACCCTGTAGGATAATGCATCACAGTATTTTACTGTTAATAAATGTAAAAATTTACCATATACAGTGCATTCAGAAAGTATTCAGAACTCTTGACTTTTTCCACATTTTGTTACGTTACAGCCTTATTCTAAAATGTATTAAATTGTTCTACACACAATACCCAATAATGTTTCTACATTGATTTAAAAAAAACGGAAATATCACATTTCCGTAAGTTTTCAGACCTTTTACTCAGTACTTTGTTGAAGCACCTTTGGCAGCGAGTACAGCCTTAAGTATTTTGGGGTATGAATCTACAAGCTTGCCACACCTGTATTGGGGAAGTTTTTTCCATACTTCTCTGCAGATCCTCTCAAGCTCTGTCGGGTTGGATGGGGAGCGTCGCTGCACAGCTATTATCAGGTCTCTCCAGAGATTTTCTGGCAGGGCTCTGGCTGGGCCACACAAGGACATTCATAGACTTGTCCCAAAGCCACTCCTGCGTAGTCCTGGCTGTGTGCTTAGGGTCGTTGTCCTGTTGGAAGGTGAACCTTCAGCCCAGTCTGAGGTCCTGAGCACTCTGGAGCAGGTTTTCATCAAGGATATTTCTGTACATTGCTCCATTAATCTTTCCCTCGATCCGGACTATTCTCCCAGTCCCAACTTATATATGATCCCCAATCAGAGACAAAAGTAGACAGCTGCCTCTGATTGGGAACCACACCAACATAGAAATAAAGAAACTAGAATGCCCACCCTAGTCACACCCTGGCCTAACCAAAATAGAGAATAAAAACCTCTCTATGGCCAGGGCGTGACAGTACCCCCTCCCCAAAGGTGCGTATTCCGGCCGCAAAACCTGACTCTAAAGGGGAGGGTCCGGGTGGACATCCCTTCAAGGTGGCGGCTCTGGTGCGGGACGTAGACCCCCCCTCCGCCCGCAGATCCCTCTGCTTTGGTGGCGGACCTAGTGCATGGACCTTCACTGGAGGAACCGGGCCACAGATCATCGCCGGAGGAACCAGACCACCGATCATCGTCGGAGGCTCCGGACTGGGGACCGTCGCTGCAGGCCCCGTACTGGGGACCGTCGCTGCAGGCCCCGGACTGGGGACCGTCGCTTGAGGCTCAGGACTGGGGACTGTCGATGGAGGCTCCGGACTGGGGACCGTCGCTGGAGGTTCCGGACTGTAGACCGTCGTTGGAGGTTCCGGAGTGTGGCCCGTCGTTGGAGGTTCCGGACTGTGGTCCGTCGTTGGAGGTTCCGGACTGTGTCCCGTCATTGGAGGTTCCGGACTGTGGCCCGTCATTGGGGGTTCCGGACTGTGGCCCGTCGTTGGAGGTTCCGGACTGTGGCCTGTCGTTGGAGGTTCCGGACTGTGAAACGTCGCCAGAAGCTCTGGACTGGGAACTGTCGCCGGAAGCTCTGGACTGGGAACTGTCGCCGTAAGCTCTGGCCTGTGAAGGCGCACTCGCCCTGATGCATGGGACCAGTACAGGTGGCACCGGGCTGAAGACACGCACCTCAAGGCGAGTGCGGGGAGGAGGCACAGGACGAAATGGACTGTGGAGGCACACTGGAGGCCTGATGCGTGGGACCGGTACAGGTGGCACCGGGCTGAAGTCACTCACCTCAGGGCGAGTGCGAGGAGGAGGCACTGGACGTACTGGAATGTTAAGGCGCACTGGAGGTCTGCAGCGTAGAGCTGACACAACCCGTCCTGGCTGGATGTTTATTTTCACCCTGCAAATGCGGGGCGCTGGCACAGGACGCACTGGCCTGTGCAGACGCACCGGAGACACAGTGCGCAGAGCCGGCGCAGGATAATCTGGTCCAAGGAGGTGTACTTGAGACCAGGAGCGCAGAGCCAGCACCATCCATCCTGGCTGGATGCCCATTCTAGCCCGGCAAATGCGGGGAGCTGGAATAGAGCTGGGCTATGAATGCGCACTGGAGACACAGTGCACATCACTGCATAACACAGTGCCTGACCAGTCACACGCTCCCCACGGTAAGCACGAGGAGTTGGCTCAGGTCTGAACCCTGACTCTGCCACTCTCCTTGTGTGCCCCCTCCCCAAATCTTTTTGGAGCTGCCTCTCGGGTTTCTGTGCTAGCCGTGTCCCCTTGTATCGTCGCCGTTCCTCTTTCGATGTTTCCATCTGTTTCCATGGCAGGGTCTTGTCCCCTGCCATAACCTCCTCCCAGGTCCAGGATGTCCTCCACACTCTTTTCTCCGGGGCCCAGGATCCCTGCTCCTCTTGAACACACTGCATGGTCCTTTTTTGGTGAGTAGTTCTGTAACAATCGTCGTATGAAGGAGTGGACCAAAACACAGCATGGTAAGTGTTCATGATAAATTTAATACTCAAAACACTTGAACAAAATAACAAAGAGGGAAAACCGAAACACTCCTGTCAGGTGAAGACACTAAACAGAAAACAACTACCCACAAAATCCAAACGAAAAAGGACAACTTATATATAATTCCCAATCAGAGACAACGATAGACAGCTGCCTCTGATAGGGAACCACACCAACATAGAAATAAAGAAACTAGAACGCCCACCCTAGTCACACCCTGGCCTAACCAAAATTGAGAATAAAAACCTCTCTACGGCCAGGGCGTGACAGTTCCAAACTTCTTACCGTTTAAGAATGATGGAGGCCACTGTGTTCTTGGGGACCTTCAATGCTGCAGACATGTTTTGGTACACTTCCCCAGATCTGTGCCTCGGCACAATCCTGTCTCGGAACTTTACGGACAATTCCTTCGCCCTGATGGCTTGGTTTTTGCTCTGACATGCACTGTCAACTGTGGGACCTTATATAGACAGTTGTGTGACTTTCCAAATCATAAATAACAAATTAACAGTCCTGTAAGGCAAAAGACAAAAACACTAAACAGGAAATAAGCACCCACAACTCAAAAGTGAAACCCGGCTACCTAAGTATGGTTCTCAATCAGGGACAACGATTGACAGCTGCCTCTAATTGAGAACCATACCAGGCCAAACACATAAACCCAAATCATAGAAAAAGAACACAGACAACCCACCCAATTCACGCCCTGACCATACTAAAACAAAGACATAACAAAAGAACTAAGGTCAGAATGTGACAGTACTCCCCCCCCCCCCCCCCCAAAGGTGCGGACTCCGGCCGCAAAACCTGAACCTATAGGGGAGGGTCTTGGTGGGTGTCTGTCCGCGGTGGCGGCTCTGGCGCGGGACGTAGACCCCACTCCACCATAGTCTTTCTCCACCTCTTTAACCGCATCCATGGCCTCTTTAGAGCGACCGCCACCTCGGACTGGGGACCCTAGCCACGGGTCCCGAATAGACGGGAGATTCCGGCAGCACCGGACAGGCGGGAGACTCCGGCAACTCCGTAGTGAAGGGCGATTCCTGCAGCGCCGGAGTAACGGACGGCTCTGTCAGCTCCTGACTGACCGGCAGCTCTGGCAGCTCCTGACTAACAGGCGTCTCTGGCAGCTCCTGAATGACCGGCAGCTCTGGCAGCTCCTGACTGACCGGCGGCTCTGGCAGCTCCTGACTGACGGGCAGCTCTGGCAGCTCAGGACAGACGGGCGACTCTGGCAGCTCAGGACAGACGGGCGACTCTGGCAGCTCAGGACAGACGGGTGACTCTGGCAGCTCAGGACAGACGGGAGACTCTGGCAGCTCAGGACAGATGGGAGACTGGCAGCTCATGACAGACGGGAGACTCTGGAAGCTCAGGACAGACGGGAGACTCTGGCAGCTCAGGACAAACGGGAGACTCTGGCAGCTCAGGACAGACGGGAGACTCTGGCAGCTCAGGACAGACGGGAGACTCTGAAGACTCTGGCAGCATCGGACAGGCAGGAGACTCCGGCAGCTCCGTAGTGAAGGGCGATTCCTGCAGCGCCGGAGTAACGGACGGCTCTGTCAGCTCCTGACTGACAGGCGGCTCTGGCAGCTCCTGACTGACCGGCAGCTCTGGCAGCTCCTGACTAACAGGCGGCTCTGGCAGCTCCTGAATGACCGGCAGCTCTGGCAGCTCCTGACTGACCGGCGGCTCTGGCAGCTCCTGACTGACGGGCAGCTCTGGCAGCTCAGGACAGACGGGCGACTCTGGCAGCTCAGGACAGACGGGCGACTCTGGCAGCTCAGGACAGACGGGTGACTCTGGCAGCTCAGGACAGACGGGAGACTCTGGCAGCTCAGGACAGATGGGAGACTGGCAGCTCAGGACAGACGGGAGACTCTGGAAGCTCAGGACAAACGGGAGACTCTGGCAGCTCAGGACAGACGGGAGACTCTGGCAGCTCAGGACAGACGGGAGACTCTGAAGACTCTGGCAGCGCTGGACAGGCGGGAGCACCTGTAGGGAGGAGACGGAGAGACAGCCTGGTGCGGGGGGCTGCCACCGTAGGGCTGGTGCGTGGAGGTGGCACCGGATAGACCGGACCGTGAAGGCGCACTGGAGGTCTCAAGCACCGAGCCTGCCCAACCTTACCTGGCTGAATGCTCCCCGTAGCTTGGCCAGTGTGGCGAGGTGGAATAGCCCGCACTGGGCTGTGCTGGCGAACCGGGGACACCATGCGTAGGGCTGGTGCCATGTACCCCGGCCCGAGGAGACGCACTGGAGACCAGATGCGCTGAGCCGGCTTCATGGCACCTGGCTCGATGCCCACTCTATCCCGGCCGATACGAGGCGCTGCTATGTACCGCACCGGGCTATGCCTGCGTGCGCCTCACGGCCTGCCCGGTCCCTCTCTCTCCACGGTAAGCACGGGGAGTTGGCTCAGGTCTCCTACCTGACTTAGCCACACTCCCCGTGTGCCCCTCCCAATACATTTTTGGGGCTGCCTCTCGGGCTTCCAACCGCGCTGCCGTGCTGCCTCCTCATATCACCGCCTCTCGGCTTTCACTGCCTCCAGCTCTGCCTTGGGGCGGCGATACTCTCCAGCCTGTGCCCAGGGTCCCTTGCTGTCCAGAATCTCCTCCCATGTCCAGGAGTCCTGAGATCGCTGCTGCTGCCTGTTACCACGCTGCTTGGCCCTTTGGTGGTGGGTGCTTCTGTAACGTTCGTCTTTGGGAGAAATAGAGGAGGACCCATGCGCAGCGTGGTAAGTGTTCATCACTTTTAATGATGTACTAGACCACTGAACAAAACAAAACAATAAATAACAGGCCTCCCGGGTGGCGCAGTGGTTAAGGGCGCTGTACTGCAGCGCCAGCAGAGACTCTGGGTTCGCGCCCAGGTTCTGTCGTAACCGGCCGCGACCGGGAGGTCCGTGGGGCGACGCACAATTGGCCTAGTGTTGTCCGCGTTAGCTCAATGTTCAATACCATAGTGCCCACAAAGCTCATCCCTAAGCTAAGGACCCTGGGACTAAACACCTCCCTCTGCTACTGTATCCTGGACTTCCTGATGGCCGCCCCCAGATGGTAAGGGCTTCATGGCACCTGAACACATCTTCCGCGCTGATACTCAACACCGGTTTCCCTCAGGGATGCGTGCTTAGTTCCCTCCTGTATTCCTTGTTCACCCACGACTCCAACACCATCATTAAGTTTGCTGACTACACAACGGTGGTAGGCCTGATCACCGACAACAATGAGCCTAACAATGAGCCTATAGGGAGGAGGTCAGAGACCTGGCAGTGCCAGGACAACAACCTCTCCCTCAACATGAGCAAGACAAAGGAGATGATCGTGGACTACAGGAAAAGGAGGGCCGAACACGCCCCCATTCACATCGACAGGGCTGTAGTGTAGCAGATTGAGAGCTTCAAGTTCCTTGGTGTCCACATCACCAACAAACTATCATGGTCCAAACACACCAAGACAGTCGTCTTTTTACTGAAAAGATTTGGAAATATAGATCCTCAAAAAGTTCTACACCTGCACCATTGAGAGCATCCTGACTGGTTGCATCACCACATGGTGTGGTAACTGCTCGGCATCCGACTGTAAGACTCTACAGAGGGTAGTGCATACAGCCCAGTACATCACAGGGGCCAAGCTTCCTGCCATCCATGACCTATATACTAGGTGGTGTCATAATAAGGCCAAAAAAATTGTCAAAGACTTCAGTCACCGAAGTCATAGACTGTTTTCTCTGCTACCGCACAGCAAGCGGTACTGGAGCGCCAAGTCTAGGTCCAAAAGGCTCCTTAGCAGCTTCTACCCCCAAGCCATGACTGTTGAACAATTAATGAAATGGATACATTTCATGTTCTGACCTTAGTTCCTTTGTTTTGTCTTTGTTTTAGTATGGTCAGGGTGTGAGTTGGGTAGGTTGTCTATGTTAGATTTCTATGAATTTCTATTTCTATGTTTGGCATGATATGGTTCAGAGGCAGCTGTCTATCATTGTCCCTGATTGAGAACCATATTTAGGTAGCCTTTTTTCAATTGTGTTTTGTGGGTGGTTATTTTCAGTCTTTGTGTGTCTGCACCAGACAGAACTGTTTCGGTTGTTTCTTTGTTGTTTTTGTTATTCAGTGTTCAGTTTTGATTATTATTAAATAAGATGAACACTAACCACGCTGCGCTTTAGTCCTCTCCTTCTTCCACCCAAGACAACCGTTACACTACCCGGACTATTTGCATTGACACCACCCCTCTTTGTTTTTACACTGCTGCTACTTGCTGTTTATTATCTATGCATAGTCCCTTTACCCCTACCTACATGTACAAATTACCTCGACTAACCTGTACCCCCGCACATTGACTTGGTACCGGTATTTTTTTACTTTAGTTTATTTAGTGAATATTTTCTTAACTCTATTTTCTTAACTTCATTTTTGGTTAAGGGCTTGTAAGTAAGCATCTTCGCCGCATGTGACAAATAAAAGTTGATCTGATTTGATGTATCTCTATCCTATCACTGAGAGATGTTTTTAAAAAGTTGCCAGTTGCAATCCTACAATGCTGTGCGGTTAAAGTAATGTACTGTTAAACCAAAGTTTATTTAGAATTTACAGGGTAATTTACTGTTTACGCCTAAAATCACCCGGAGTGCATAGCTATTTACAGCAATTTACTGTAAATATTTAATACAGTACTTTACTGTTCATTTTATTGTATAAACACACAGCCACCAATATGTGCACAAATATTCAGACAAATGCGTCAACTGATTTGCATCATTGGCAGACAGCACCAGGGCTCTTGCTGGAGACAAATCCACAGCATAAAATTCAATGCGCTTTGGTTTACATGGCAAAGTGCCTGTAGGCCTACCTCCAATACATTAGATTAGAGTTTTTTTCCCCTCCTACCACAGTACCTCTAATCGGGCTACCCACGTGTTGGTACCATTAAATGCCAGACGGGTTACCAAATTATCCTCGCGTCCATGTGATGTGGTGTGATAGGGGAGACACCCGGTTGTGCAGGGCTCTGCAGAGGGAGATTAGGGGACCTGTGAAGCAGCAAGAAATGTCAAGAATCGGCTTGTTGGAGCTGCCACGTCTCAGCTGCTCTCAGAGCTGAGATTTATTCCTAAAGCTGTCTGAAAGGCCCCCTCACGCAGCGTGGCTTGGGCTCTGGGCACTCCACTTCAGTCCACAGTAGAGGGCACAAAGGCAAGAGGAACCAGTAATTATATAGGTTTTCTGGAGGATACAAGACAATAATATTGAGGTAGTAGAGGTTTTTAATTTCTACTACCTACTTCAACTTTAATCTCCTTTAAAAAGAAAATAGTACTGAAAACCAAAAGCATGGAAACAAAATGCACAAAATGAATGCATTTATGGTTATTTGGTTGCTATTTGGGTAAAGGCAATTGGAATACTTATCAGAATAACATGTTTGTTTTCTTGTTGCTGTGACAACAGAGTGGACCACCAATTCAATCTATTTCCAGTCAAAGATGCTTCAGTCTGTACAAAGAGACTTTGGATTAGGCTGTTAGTATTATAATTACTGCGCAAACTACCTTACTGGAAGCATGAATTATGACACACTAAACATATGACTCCAAGACCAATGTTTATCTGAGAAGCAGGGATCTGCAGCTGTGCCTTCTAAAATGTTCCTGAACAATATCAAAATAATTCAAAGATATGGTCAAATATTTGTTAAACCATTTTATGATTACTGAGTGAAGGCAACACATTCTGATGATGTGAAAATACACTATATATACAAAAGTACGTGGACACCCCTTCAAATTAGTGGATTAGGCTATTTCAGCCACACCCGTTGCTGACAGGAGTATAAAATCGAGCACACAGCTATGCAATCTCCATAGACAAACATTGGCAGTAGAATGGCCTTACTGAAGAGCTCCGTGACTTTCAACATGGCACCATCATAGGATGCCAATTTTCCAACAAGTCAGTTGATCAAATTTCTGCCCTGCTACAGCTGCACCGGTCAACTGTAAGTGCTGTTATTGTGAAGTGTAAACGTCTAGGAGCAACAGCGGCTCAGCTGCGAAGTGGTAGGCCACACAAGCTCACAGAACGGGACCGCTCAGTGCTGAAGCACGTAGCACATAAAAATAATCTGTCCTCAGTCGCAACACTCACTACCGAGTTCCAAACTGCCTCTGTAAGCAACATCAGCACAATAACTGTTCATCGGGAGCTTCATGAAATGGCTTTGGTGCGGCAGAGCGGCCTCACACAAGCCTAAGATCACAATGCGCAATGCCAAGCGTCGGCTGGAGTGGTGTAAAGCTCACCGCCATTGGATTTTGGAGCAGTGGAAATGCGTTTTCTGGAGTAATTAATCATGCTTCACCATCTGGCAATCCGACGGACGAATCTGGGTTTAGCGGATGCTAGGAGAACGCTACCTGCCCGAATGCATAGTACCAACTGTAAAGTTGATGTAAAGTTGTTTTTCATGGTTCAGGCTCCTTAATTCCAGTGAAGGGAAATCTTTACGCTACAGCATAAAATGACTTTTTAGACGATTCTGTGCTTCCAACTTTGTGGCAAAAGTTTGGGGAAGGCCTTTTCCTGTTTCTGCTTGACATTGCCCCCGTGCACAAAGCGAGATCCATACAGAAATATTTTTTTGAGATTGGTGTGGAAAAACTTGACTGGCATGCATAGAGCCCTGACCTCAACCCCATGGAACACCTTTGGCGTGATTTGTAATGCCGACTGCGAGCCAGGCCTAATTGCCCAACATCAGTGCTCGACCTCACTAATGTTCTTGTGGCGGAATGGAAGCAAGTCCCCGAACCAATGTTCCAACATCTAGTTTCCAACATCTAGTGGAAAGCCTTCCCAGAAGATTGGAAGCTGTTATGACAGCAACTCCATATTAATGCCCATGATTTTGGAATGAGATGTTCGACAAGCAGGTGTCCACATTCTTTTGGTCATGTAATGTAGCTTTTAGAATATGTCCATATAACAGAGCAATGTAGGATATGTTGTAAACAATGTTTTTCCCATCACGTAATGGGTTTCCATCAACATTATGCATCTTGCCATGTAAAAAACTGAACAATGAGCATCGTCATTAATCAATTAGTTAGGCCTTGGCTTCTGTATAACCTGGAAAGGTCCCTGACGCTCCCGGAGGACTGGAAATGATGACAGGCTTGTGTGGGCTGGCATTGTTATGTCCTGATACATTGGCCTTTCCGAAACAGTTGGTACAGCTGGCATAACAGCAACTGTGGAAAACAGCTCATCTTGTTTTCCGAAACATGAGAATTCACCAAGTGCTTCTGAACATGGATCCTTGACAAGAGGCGTAGACATTACATTTTGGGATTGTTTCAGGGGCTTGCTCTGTGCTGTGAGATCAGTGTTCATTTTGGAACTCTTTTTAAAATGTAGTCTAGTCAACTAAATGCCCTTTTTGTCACATTTTACCAACATCACATTTGTATAGCCTCATTAATTTATGGTAAACATAAATCACTGACTTCCATATGCACAAACATACATATCCTTGTCCAAACAACATATTTCTCTGCATAACATTCTATTCTCTTCCCAACAGCAGACATTTGACAAACCTACTTGTGTATAAGAATATATAAGTAAATTCGTAATTTAGCCTACATATACTGAACAAAAATATAATCACATGTAAAGTGTGGGTCTCATGTTTCAAAAAGCTTATTTCTCTCAAATGTTATGCCCAATTTAGTTTACATCCCTGTTAGTGAGCATTTCTTCTTTGCCAAGATAATCCATTCACCTGACAGGTGTGGATGATCAAGAAGCTGATTAAACAGCATGATCATTACACAGGACAATAAAAGGTCACTCTAAAATGTGCAGTTTTGTCACACAACACAATGCCACAGATGTCTCAAGTTTTGAGGGAACGTGCAATTGGCATGCTGACTGCAGGAATGTCCAACAGAGCTGTTGCCAGATAATTGAATGTTAATTTCTCTACCAGAAGCCACTTCCAACGCCGTTTTAGAGAATTTGGCAGTATATCCAACCGGCCATCGCCACTGCCATGCTGGAGAAGTGTGCTCTTCACGGATAAATCCCGGTTTTAGCTGTACCAGGCAGATGGCAGATGGTTTGCTGATGTCACAGTTGTGAACAGAGTGCCCCATGGTGGTGGTGGGGTTATGGTATGGGCAGGCATAAGCTACAGACAACAAAAACAATTGCATTTTATCTATGGCAATTTGAATGCACAGAGATACCGTGATGAGATCCTGCGGCCCATTGTCGTGCCATTCATCCGCCGCACGGCCACATGTCACAAGGATCTGTCGCAAGGCTCTGTACACAATTTCTGGAAGCTGAAAATGTCCCAGTTCTTCCATAGCCTGCATACTCACCAGACATGTCATCCATTCAACATGCTCCGGATCGACGCGTACGACGAGAGGGACAACATTCCACAGGTCACAATCAACAGCCTGATCAACTCAATGCGAAGAGTTGCATAAGGCAAATGGTTGTCAGACCAGATACTGGCTGCTTTTCTGATCCAAGCCCCTACCTTTTATTAAAGTATCTGTGACCAACAGATGCATATCTGTGTTCCCAGTCATGTGAAATCCATAGATTAGATTTATTTCCATTGACTGATTTCCTTTTATGAACTGTAACTCAGTAAAATCTTGAAATTGTTGCATGTTGCTTTTATATTTTTGTTCAGTGTAGATATTGCATATTAAGAGAGAGTGTGTGAGAGAGAGAGTAGCACAATCACCAGATGGTGATTAGCAAAGTAGTATGGGTTGTACTTCTGTCACTCGGTTATCAACGTTCCAGAGACGCAGCAACCTCATTGATGTCCAAAAGTGGGGCTAATGACTTTGAACGGGAGCAAATTATTGTTTCACCCAGTGATGTAGTCGAGTCACTTAAAAACTTCTCAGGGCTAGGCCCCTTTTTTCTCAATTTCCGCCTGAATGATGTGCGCAAAGTAAACTGCCTGTTGCTCAGGCCCTGAAGCCAGGATATGCATATAATTGGTGCCATTGGAAAGCAAACACCTTTATGTTTGCGGAAATGTTAAAATAATGTAGGAGAATATAACAAAATAGATATGGTAGGAGAAAATCCAAAGAAAAAACAACCAGAATATTCTTTTTTTAGGGACCATCCTCTTAGAATGGCAAATATAAGGTCATACTGAAGATTAGCTCCCTGGATGCAATTCATATGGCTTCCACGGGTTGTCAGTAGTCTATGTTCAAGGTTTCAGGCTTGTAATTTCAAAAACAAAATAAGAAATATCAATTTTAGTACAGGGACACAGTCTTGGATATTCGTGTTTGCGCGTGCCATGAAGACAGGATGCACCTGCTAAAATTGGTTTCCTATTGAACATACTTCTTTCCGTAATAAATATTATAGTTTGATTACATTTTAGGGTATCTGAGGAGTAAATAGAAATGTATTTTGACTTGTTGAAACAAAGTTTAGGGGTAGATTTTTGCATTCCTTTCTCTGCATGTTGAATGAGTGGATTACATAAATCGATGGCGCCAAATAAACAGACTTTTTGGAATATAAAAGAAGGATTTTATTTAACAAAACGACACTACATGTTATAGCTGGGACCCTTTGGATGACAAATCACAGGATGATTTTCAAAAAGTAAGTGAATATTTAATCGCTATTTGTGAATTTATGAAACCTGTGCCGGTGGAAAAATATTTTGATGTGGGGCGCCGTCCTCAAACAATCGCATGGCATGTTTTCGCTGTAATAGCTACTGTAAATCATGATGTGCAGTTAGATTAACAAGAATTTAAGCTTTCAACCGATACAAGACACTTATATGTACCTAAATGTTTAATATACATATTTTTTATGATTATTTATTTGAATTGCGTGCCTTCCAGTTAGCGGGACACCTAGCCCAAACAACCTCGAGTCTGAATTGCATCCCAACTACCCCGTGCTCGAGTCCTAGTCCAAGTCACATTTGTTTTACATAGCAATTTTCTATCTGAACGTTCCAAAACGTTGCATCCTGCTGAATGCCCCCCGGGTTGTTAGATATAGCTCCTAATGAGGTAACACGACTGAACAACACGTAGCCTAAACATATGGTTGCTGGTCCGGTCCACAAGTAGCCTAGTTTTAGAGCAACCCGATATATGCTTTATAATTTTCAAATACGTCCCGCCAATGCATGATAGAAAGAAAAAACAATTTGGCTATGAAATGCAGTGGGGAAAGTAGGAGGGTTGAGCGAGACTACAAATTAAAAGACAGCCTACTTTTCTATACTCAACGAGAGAAACACAGAGCTACACTGTTGTTTTACTATTAAACTCAATGCTGATATAGTATTTTTTTCGTAAGGCAGCTTGTGTTTCTAATAACCAGGCAAAGGGTAGCTAAGTATAAGGCTGGTGGTGTCTGGTTAGCTACCGGGAAGCAAGAGTCGCCTACGTGAGGTGTATAATCGTAGGCGGAGGTGGAGTCGGAGCGGAGCCTGTCTGCCTGTCTGCCCACACTCATCCCTTGCTCCCCCACAGCTCACCAGTTGATATAGGCTGTGTGTACCGGGTGTGCGTCGTCCTTCCCACTGTTAAACAGACCTACGATGCGCGTCTGTGCTGGTAATATTAATAGTGCTTATCGCTGACAAGCTCTCAATCTCTCCAAAAACTCTTGTCTTGTGCACTTAGTTGTCAGATTTCAGTCACAAAGATAAAGTCTCGTTTTAGTCAACTGAAATGAAAAATAATTTATTGTTTTTTAGTCTTTGTTCTTTCTGGGTTTATTTAGTCAGTTATAGTCTCATCAATTGACACTGAATAATAGGTGTTTGACGAATATTTTAGTCAATATCGTTGTTGACCAAGTGAACACTGTGTGAGATAGCTCAAACAGAGGGCACCAGGCCTCATTCTAACTCCAGTCCACTACCCCTCACTATGCAGACACTGGGAACCAATTATCTGTGCAGTTTAGAGTGAATGAATAGTGTGTTTTTAAGAGACTGCATTAACCCAATTGTAAGGTATTGATTGGGGTCCCTAACCAAAGAAAGGGGAGAGCAGGTGATCACTGTTTTCAATTCATCCCCTCTTGGCTGCATCTCTTTCCATTCCTCTACAATCTGCAGTCATAATGAGGCCATTAAGAGTCTTCAACCCTGCAGCCCTTACTATTGTTTTCTCTTTGGACAATACTTTTAGAGCAGGATGTCTTTCAGTTGGGCCCTGAACTTTTGGAAGCCCTGTCTGTTCTGAACCATATATATATATATATATATATATATATATATATATACACACTGCTCAAAAAAATAAAGGGAACACTAAAATAACACATCCTAGATCTGAATGACTTAAATATTTTTATTAAATACTTTTTTCTTTACATAGTTGAATGTGCTGACAACAAAATCACACAAAAATGATCAATGGAAATCAAATTTATCAACCCATGGAGGTCTGGATTTGGAGTCACACTCAAAATGAAAGTGGAAAACGACACTACAGGCTGATCCAACTTTGATCTAATGTCCTTAAAACAAGTCAAAATGAGGCTCAGTAGTGTGTGTGGCCTCCACGTGCCTGTATGACCTCTCTACAACGCCTGGGCATGCTCCTGATGAGGTGGCGGATGGTCTCCTGAGGGATCTCCTCCCAGACCTGGACTAAAGCATCCACCAACTCCTGGACAGTCTGTGGTGCAACGTGGCGTTGGTGGATGGAGCGAGACATGATGTCCCAGATGTGCTCAATTGGATTCAGGTCTGGGGAACGGGCGGGCCAGTCCTTATCATCAATGCCTTCCTCTTGCAGGAACTGCTGACACACTCCAGCCACATGAGGTCTAGCATTGTCTTGCATTAGGAGGAACCCAGGGCCAACCTCACCAGCATATGGTCTCACAAGGGGTCTGAGGATCTCATCTCGGTACTTAATGGCAGTCAGGATACCTCTGGCGAGCACATGGAGGGCGGTGCGGCCCCCCAAAGAAATTCCACCCCACACCATGACTGACCCTCCACCAAACCGGTCATGCTGGAGGATTTTGCAGGCAGCAGAACGTTCTCCACGGCGTCTCCAGACTGTCATGTCTGTCACATGTGCTCAGTGTGAACCTGCTTTCATCTGTGAAGAACACAGGGCGCCAGTGGCGAATTTGCCAATCTTGGTGTTCTCTGGCAAATGCCAAACGTCATGCACGGTGTTGGGCTGTAAGCACAACCCCCACCTGTGGACGTCGGGCCCTCATACCACCCTCATGGAGTCTGTTTCTGACCGTTTGAGCAGACACATGCACATTTGTGGCCTGCTGGAGGTCATTTTGCAGGGCTCTGGCAGTGCTCCTCCTTGCAAAAAGGCGGAGGTAGCGGTCCTGCTGCTGGGTTGTTGCCCTCCTACGGCCTCCTCCACATCTCCTGATGTACTGCCCTGTCTCCTGGTAGCGCCTCCATGCTCTGGACACTACGCTGACAGACACAGCAAACCTTCTTGCCACAGCTCGCATTGATGTGCCATCCTGGATGAGCTGCACTACCTGAGCCACTTGTGTGGGTTGTAGACTCCGTCTCATGCTACCACTAGAAAAGCACCGCCAGCATTCAAAAGTGACCAAAACATCAGCCAGGAAGCATAGGAACTGAGAAGTGGTCTGTGGTCACTACCTGCAGAACCACTCCTTTATTGGGGGTGTCTTGCTAATTGCCTATAATTTCCACCTGTTGTCTATTCCATTTGCACAACAGCATGTGAAATTTATGTCAATCAGTGTTGCTTCCTAAGTGGACAGTTTGATTTCACAGAAGTGTGATTGACTTGGAGTTACATTGTGTTGTTTAAGTGTTCCCTTTATTTTTTTGAGCAGTGTATATATATATATATATATATATATATATATATATATATAATTATTATTATTTTTGATTTTATTTTAAATTTGGTATGTAATAAAAAGAGCATGCAAAAGGCAAAGGTGACATCATCAACATCTGTCGGTCTGGCATGTCTGAATCCAGCCGGTCGGTCTTTCCCCTGAACACCCAATCCCCATGAATACACAGAGGATCTCTGACAGGAAGCATGCCTGGTGACTGACCTTCACCAATGTAGTCTCACAGATGACAATCTAAGTAAGAGTGAAAAAGGAAGTCAAGAATAATGCATATATTGGGAAATATTGATACATGAACAACATGTTTGATACCATCAAAAAACATCACAAAATGTATTTGTCCCAGATCTGACAATGATGCTCTCCTTTCATGAGATTAAAAATATGGGACACATATTTTTCAGGGTCTGTCTATATTTGAGCCAATTCTGCAATTAGAGATATTGGTAGCAGCAGATGTCAGAGGATGGTGAATCCTAACCCCCTGGAGCATAGTGGAGCCTAACCCCCAGGTGACACAGCAGGACCAGGAGGGACACATGTGGCCTGTTTGTTGTCTGCAGGCTGCAGCGGGTCTGCATCCCTTCTGGTCAAAAGAAGTGCACTATATAGGGAATAGGGTGCCATTTGGGACGCATACCAGGTCTCACTGCAGCTCAGTGACCCCAAGGTGATTATCCTCTCTCTGTGCCAGCCAGGAGGATAGACTGGGTGGCTCTAACGCTGCCAGGAGTTTTCTATGTTGGCACGGTCAGACACGGGCTGCTGCTGTACCAGCTCTGCCTACACTCATAACATGCCATCCTAGTAATACCTCACAGCGGTGATGATGATACTTACTGTATATTGGCATAGATTTTAATAAAGCAAAAGTAGTACTGTGATGTAATGTCCATGCCATTATTGGTAAGAGGGCTTACTCACGGATATTAGAATTTCATATCCAATATAACATTCAAAAGGATGGATAATAATGGATAATAAAGGCGTCAGGTAGCCTAGCAGTTAAGAGTGTTGGGTCAATAACCGAAAGTTCGCTGGTTCAAATCCGGCAAGGTGGAAAAATCTGCCGTTCTGCCCTTGAGCAAGGCAATTAACCCCCAACATCAACAAATCCCTGGGTCCGGATGATGTAGACGTCGATTAAGGCAGCCCCCCCCCCCCCCCCGCACCTCTCTGATTCAGAGGGGTTGGGTTAAATGGGAAAGACATTTTGGTTGAATGCATTCAGTTGTGCAACTGACTAGGTATCTATTTTCTCTTTATAATGTTCTAATGGTATTCAAATTTTCCTGATTTAGCATTTTCACTATTATAACAGCAAAAAAAGTCTGTCCAAACTGTATAATCTCTTAAAAGCACACATGCATATTACAGGGCCCTCCACTCATTGAGCCATTAAAAAAAAGTAACTCTCCTATCCAAATGTCATTTGCAGTTCACACCTACAAGATTAACCACAGCATTTGACTAACTGAAATGCCAACCAGGAAAACAGGCCCTGTATTCAGTCCCATAATGCCCTCCGCTGAGAGACATGGCAGTTTGAGCTGTTGTCACGATCAAACCTGAATAGGCTTATTGTGTGAAACAGAAGATAAAATACAAACAATCCAAAGGTGGAGAAACATTAACGATGCCAAGATGAATCTCTGTAATGTTTGATGAGAATAAAAAACAAACAATTATTCAATGGAGGGGTGGGGACACAAGAGATTGAAGTTATGTGACGTTACAGTTTTGCCAGTGTTTGGGATTTCTGAGTTATTCCAGTGTGTTAAGTAGAACATAAACAATGGACGCATTGTGATGTTGAAAACAAAAGTCTCTCAGCTGTAAACCTCCAGTATGTATGCGCAGCATCGTTCATTTCGCCAGAGGAAAATCGCTAGGCATGGAGCAGGTTTCACTGCTATTCAATCTCTTAACTAAGGCCTTTCAGTGTGTGTGGGTATAATTAACGGGACATTTCTTATTGTGATTAATTCCGTTATGATGGTAGAGGCTGTCTGCTGGCCTCTTCTTGGTTTGTAAATACACATTGGTGGACCATAGACACTTTTTTTCTATTGTGCTCCATGTTTATTATTATATTTTATTTGTATATGTTTATTATTATTTAATATTTTTATATGTTTATTATTATTTATTTTTTATCCCAGTCCACACAGGAGGCCTTTTGCCTTTTGGTAGGTGGTCATTGTACATAAGAATTTGTTCTTAACTGACTTGCCTAGTTAAATATGCAAGCTAGTCCATGAAACTACTGTGCTTCATGCTGGGAAGGTGCATTCCCTGTTTATTGTGCTACTCTAGCTATTCCCTGGATATTTTGTCCTGCTACGCTGTCATGTAGTCTTTGTGTTACAGTAACAGACATACTAAAAATTATTGAATACCGATCACCTTGTGGGGTTTCAACTTGAATTTGATCACACACTTGGTGTGGTGTTGGCTTGAACTCTAGGGCCTGTAGGTTTTATAAAGAGAAAATAGGCACAGTAGCATGGCTTTTAGCATGACCTTTCTATATGTTGAAGAACAAGTCACCAAAAGCAAACCCAACCTGCCACTGGATGATAATCGGACATTAAAAGGTTACATGCCGACAGTAATATGTTCGTTTTTTTTCTCCTCCCTCTCTGCTCATTAGCTTCAGATGAGAGACTGAAAAAGAAGAAGAGGACATGTTAATGACACTTTAATTTGTCACGTTAAAGGGCTTTTTATTATCACCTTTCATAAGACACACTCATTTTGTCATCGTTCTGGTACCTGGGAAGATAATTGTCTGCCTAGTTAATTATTACGGAATAAAAAAAGCGAAGAGGGCAATTGGCATTTCAAACTATGATTTAAACAAGAAACCTGCTCCTGGTTTCAGCCTTGAGAATAAAGTTGGCACAAGGGTTATGTGGGTATTGGGTATTTTCTCCAGTGTCCTCTCAGCCCTTATATATTCCCCATGGCATTTCTAGTTAATGATTTGCCAAGCGTGGGAGACATTCTCCTGCTTTTTTTCATTGAAGTTCAGTTTGATCATATTTGTCAGCACTGCTGTGTTCAGGAATAACTAAGCACCATTTTTAATTGACTGAAGAAGCAATCTGATAAAGGAAGGCAGCAATAAGTGAAGATCTTATTAACATGACTGTGTAGCTTTATCGTAATCAAGTTATGAATACAGCCAAACCAGTCATACTCACAAATGGAATTAGCAGAGTTAAAAGGTCTATATAATTGGATTGTGATTTCCATTTTCTGGAGTCTAAAGCAGTTGCCAACCTTTTAATCAATAAGCGAGCTGACATTTCATCACAATTCATTGAAATGGGGATCCCATAAAATTAGGCTACTATACTGTCAACAGAGACAAAATGTTCATGAAAATAATTCATAAATAATCAGCCTATGAAATGCCAGCAGTTCCTTTCACTGACAATGTTACAGTAGACATACACATCTACCAGGGTCATGTATTTCAAATCAAATCAAATTTTATTTGTCACATACACATGGTTAGCAGATGTTAATGCGAGTGTAGCGAAATGCCTTTGATTCAATTTATATTCACATGCACAGGGGGAATAGGGAATACGCAGGATGCATTCTGTATTTACATTATCATAGTGAGATTCTAAGTGTAAACTAGATATGTGCAGTGTTGTGGTTCTCACTTAGTCTAATGAACGTCATGGAGGATGTCTTGTAGTATTTCTTACACTCTTAAATACTTAAAACCCAGACAATTGGAGGGATTTGTATTCCAGTTCTGCAGGATATGATAGGAAATAAAGCTAGCCATTTTTTACGTAAGATGAATCTCACTACTATTGCTCAATATACACTGCTCAAAAAAATAAAGGGAACACTAAAATAACACATCCTAGATCTGAATGAATGAAATATTCTTATTAAATACTTTTTTCTTGACATAGTTGAATGTGCTGACAACAAAATCACACAAAAATGATAAATGGAAATCAAATTTATCAACCCATGGAGGTCTGGATTTGGAGTCACACTTGACATTTATTAAAGTGGAAAACCACAATACAGGCTGATCCAACTTTGATGTAATGTCCTTAAAACAAGTCAAAATGAGGCTCAGTAGTGTGTGTGGCCTCCACTTGCCTGTATGACCTCCCTACAACGCCTGGGCATGCTCCTGATGAGGTGGCGGATGGTCTCCTGAGGGATCTCCTCCCAGACCTGGACTAAAGCATCCGCCAACTCCTGGACAGTCTGTGGTGTAACGTGGCGTTGGTGGATGGAGCGAGACATGATGTCCCAGATGTGCTCAATTGGATTCAGGTCTGGGGAACGGGCGGGCCAGTCCATAGCATCAATGCCTTCCTCTTGCAGGAACTGCTGACACACTCCAGCCACATGAGGTCTAGCATTGTATTGCATTAGGAGGAACCCAGGGCCAACCGCACCAGCATATGGTCTCACAAGGGGTCTGAGGATCTCATCTCGGTACCTAATGGCAGTCAGGCTACCTCTGGCGAGCACATTGAGGGCTGTGCGGCCCCCCAAAGAAATGGCACCCCACACCATAACTGACCCTCCACCAAACCGGTCATGCTGGAGGATGTTGCAGGCAGCAGAACGTTCTCCACGGCGTCTCCAGACTGTCACGTCTGTCACATGTGCTCAGTGTGAACCTGCTTTCATCTGTGAAGAGCACAGGGCGCCAGTGGCGAATTTGCCAATCTTGGTGTTCTCTGGCAAATGAAAAACGTCCTGGACGGTGTTGGGCTGTAAGCACAACCCCCACCTGTGGACGTTGGGCCCTCATACCACCCTCATGGAGTCTGTTTCTGACCGTTTGAGCAGACACATGCACATTTGTGGCCTGCTGGAGGTCATTTTGCAGGGCTCTGGCAGTGCTCCTCCTGCTACTACTTGCACAAAGGCGGAGTTAGCGGTCCTGCTGCTGGGTTGTTGCCCTCCTACGGCCTCCTCCACGTCTCCTGATGTACTGGCCTGTCTCCTGGTAGCGCCTCCATGCACTGGACACTACGCTGACAGACACAGCAAACCTTCTTGCCACAGCTCGCATTGATGTGCCATCCTGGATGAGCTGCACTACCTGAGCCACTTGTGTGGGTTGTAGACTCCGTCTCATGCTACCACTAGAGTGAAAGCACCTCCAGCATTCAAAAGTGACCAAAACATCAGCTAGGAAGCATAGGAACTGAGAAGTGGTCTGTGGTCCCCATCTGCAGAACCACTCCTTTATTGGGGGTGTCTTGCTAATTGCCTATACTTCCACCTGTTGTCTATTCCATTTGCACAACAGCATGTGAAATGTATTGTCAATCAGTGTTGCTTCCTAAGTGGACAGTTTGATTTCACAGAAGTGTGATTGACTTGGAGTTACATTGTGTTGTTTAAGTGTTCCCTTTATTTTTTTGAGCAGTGTATATATATATATATATATGTATTTCAGTATTCATTTCAAAAGACACACTCCATCAATTCCATGTCAATGGTCTCAATCATGTTAAGTGGTCATGATGATGAAACTGGGATCTAGAAACAGTTACAGTACATCACAAAAGTGAGTACACCCCTCACATTTTTGTAAATATTTGAGTATATCTTTTCATGTGACAACACTGAAGAAATGACACTTTGCTACAATGTAAAGTAGTGAGTGTACAGCTTGTATAACAGTGTAAATTTGCTGTCCCCTCAAAATAACTCAACACACAGCCATTAATATCTAAACCGCTGGCAACAAATGTGAGTTCACCCCTAAGTGAAAATGTCCAAATTGGGCCCAAAATGTCAATATTTTGTGTGGCCACCATCATTTTCCAGCACTGCCTTAACCCTCTTGGGCATGAAGTTCACCAGAGCTTCACAGGTTGCCACCGGAGTCCTCTTCCACTCCTCCATGACGACATCACGGAGCTGGTGGATGTTAGAGAACTTGCACTCCTCCACCTTCTGTTTGAGGATGCCCCACAAATGCTCAATATGGTTTAGGTCTGGAGACATGCTTGGCCAGTCCATCACCTTTACCCTCAGCTTCTTTAGCAAGGCAGTGGTCGTCTTGGAGGTGTGTTTGGGGTCGTTATCATGTTGGAATACTGCCCTGCGGCCCAGTCTCCGAAGGGAGGGGATCATGCTCTGCTTCAGTATGTCACAGTACATGTTGGCATTCATGGTTCCCTCAATGAACTGTAGCTCCCCAGTGCCGGCAGCACTCATGCAGCCCCAGACCATGACACTCCCACCACCATGCTTGACTGTAGGCAAGACACACTTGTCTTTGTACTCCTCACCTGGTTGCCGCCACACACGCTTGACACCGTCTGAACCAAATAAGTTTATCTTGGTCTCATTAGACCACAGGACATGGTTCCAGTAATCCATGTCCTTAGTCTGCTTGTCTTCAGCTAAATGTTTGCGGGCTTTCTTGTGCATCATCTTTAGAAGATGCTTCCTTCCGGGACGACAGCCATGCAGACCAATTTGATGCAGTGTACGGCGTATGGTCTGAGCACTGACAGGCTGACCCCCCACCCCTTCAACCTCTGCAGCAATGCTGTCAGCACTCATATGTCTATTTCCCAAAGACAACCTCTGGATATGACACTGAGCACGTGCACTCAACTTCTTTGGTCGACCATGGCGAGGCCTGTTCTGAGTGGAACCTGTCCAGTTAAACCGCTGTATGGTCTTGGCCACCGTGCTGCAGCTCAGTTTCAGGGTCTTGGCAATCTTCTTATAGCCCAGGCCATCTTTATGTAGAGCAACAATTATTTTTTTCAGATCCTCAGAGAGTTCTTTGCCATGAGGTTCCATGTTGAACTTCCAGTGACCAGTCAGTATGAGGGAGTGTGAGAGCGATGACACCAAATTTAACACACCTGCTCCCCATTCACACCTGAGACCTTGTAACACTAATGAGTCACATGACACCGGGGAGGGAAAATGGCTAATTGGGCCCAATTTGGACATTTTCACTTAGGGGTGTACTCACTTTTGTTGCCAGCGGTTTAGATATTAATGGCTGTGTGTTGAGTTATTTTGAGGGGACAGCAAATTTACACTGTTATACAAGCTGTACACTCACTACTTTACATTGTAGCAAAGTGTCATTTCTTCAGTGTTGTCACATGAAAAGATATACTCAAATATTTACAAAAATGTGAGGGGTGTACTCACTTTTGTGATATACTGTATATTATTGGATATCAGAAACTGGGAGCTACCCTCAAAAGATAACCAGCTACAGCTCATGGAAGGACAGGTTGAGATCGTCAACAATGGGGACATGAGGATTGTGGACAATTGAACTGCTCCTTATAGGGAGGCATTGGAGGCAACCATAGACTCTTTGAGCATAGTGTGTGGATTTCTTCTGCAAAAATACAATCTTTATGGTTGATGCACTGGACTGGGGTAATGAGTGTTAGCTGAGGCTATGGTCAGGTTTGTAGATGCAAAAGCAATTCCAGTGTGACTCACTCACACAGTTTGATTATCTGGTCAGCATTTATATTCCCTGTAAAGCAATGCTGTTTAATCAATTATGTGTGATGAAAGGTTTGGCCATGAATTGTGCTATCTGTGACGCTTTGCACTGTTGCTGAAATCAATAAAGTGCAGAGAGCTAACAACTTATCTCAGCATCCAATTACCTACCAATGCTGTGGGTCTCTAGGCCTGTCTTGGGCAATTCCTTCAGCCCTGCGTGCTGTGGATTGGGGCAATTCTCACTCAGCATTATCATCACAGACACATATATTCCAAGATCAGCTGGTCATTGTTATTCACCATCAGCTGTGTCAGTTGCCAGATAGGATATTTAAGGAAGCTTGATTTCTCTTATGACACCATTCCTCATTGGAGTGACTAACACTGCCAACACCTCGCCTACTGTATAGTGACTACTCAAGGATTACAGGAAGAGAACTAAGGGCAAGTGAACTTTTCCAACTTTTGGAAAACTAGATCAACATAACATGCGAATATAGCTACGAGCAGCAAGGAACGGGGTTCACAGGATGACAGAATGGACACAAGATCAGTTGGATAACAAAGCAAGCACTCTATCATGTAGGAACTACCTTCCTGTATGTTCATTCATGAGTCAAAATCCAAAATCTGGAGTGAATCTGAAGTATGGTTCATGAGGAGAAGATGATTTTGAGCATTAGCGTTAAATATGCAAAGAATGAGTTGCTACAGTGGCTTGCAAAAACATTCACCCCCCTTGGCATTTTTCCTATTTTGTTGCCTTACAACAATTTTTTGGGGGTTTGTATCATTTGATCTACACAACATGCCTACCACTTTGAAGATGCTACATATTTTTTTTATCATGAAACAAACAAGAAATTAGACAAAAAAACAGAAAACTTGAGCGTGCATAACTATTCACCCCCCCAAAGTCAATACTTTGTAGAGCCACCTTTCGCAGTAATTACAGCTGCAAGTCTCTTGGGGTATGTCTCTATAAGCTTGGCACATCTAGCCACTGGGATTTTTGCCCATTCTTCATGGCAAAACTGTTCCAGCTCCTTCAAGTTGGATGGGTTCCGCTGGTGTACAGCAATCTTTAAGTCATACCAAAGATTCTCAATTGGATTGAGGTCTGGGCTTTGACTAGGCCATTCCAAGACATTTAAATGTGTCCCCTTAAACCACTCATGTGTTGCATTAGCAGTGTGCTTTGGGTCATTGTCATGCTGGAAGGTGAACCGCCGTCCCAGTCTCAAATGTCTGGAAGACTGAAACAGGTTTCCCTCAAGAATTTCCCTGTATTTAGCGACATCCATCATTCCTTCAATTCTGACCCTGCCGATAAAAAAACATCCACACAGCGTGATTCTGCCACCACCATGCTTGGTGTTCTCGGGTCAATGAGAGGGGTTGGGTTTGTGCCAGACATTTTCCTTGATGGCCAAAAAGCTCAATTTTAGTCTCATCTGACCAGAGTAGCTTCTTCCATATGTTTGGGGAGTCGCTCACATACCTTTTGGCGAACACCAAACGTGTTTGCTTATTTTTTTCTTTAAGCAATGGCTTTTTTCTGGCCATTCTTCTGTAAAGCCCAGCTCTGTGGAGTGTTCGGCTTAAAGTGGTCCCATGGACAGATACTCCTATCTCCGCTGTGGAGCTTTGCAGCTCCTTCAGGGTTATCTTGGTCTCTTTGTTGCCTCTCTGATTAATGCCCTCCTTGCCTGGTCTGTGAGTTTTGGTGGGCGGCCCTCTCTTGGCAGGTTTGTTGTGGTGCCATGTTCTTTCAATTTTTTAATAATGGATTTAATGATGCTCTGTGGGATGTTCAAATTTTCTGATATTTTTTTATAACCCAACCCTCATCTGTACTTCTCCACAACTTTGTCCCTGACCTGTTTGGAGAGCTCCATGGTCTTCATGGTGCAGCTTGTTTAGTGGTGTTGCAGACTCTGGGGCCTTTCAGAACATGTGAATATATACTGAGATCATGTGACATATCATGTGACACTCAGTTTGCACACAGGTGGACTTTATTTAACTAATTATGTGACTTCTGAAGGTAATTGGTTGCACCAGATCTTATTTAGGGACTTCATAGCAAAGGGGGTGAATAGATACGCACGCACCACTTTTCCATATTTTTTATATTTTGAAACCAGTATTTTTTTTTCATTTCACTTCAGAAATTTTGACTATTTTGTGTTTGTCCATTACATGAAATCCAAATAAAAATGTATTCAAATTATAGGTTGTAGTGCAACAAAATAGGAAATACGCAAAAGGGGATTAATATTTTTGAAAGGCACTGTAATAGTTTCCTTGTTTTTCAAGATATAAATAACAATGTGTTCATCTTAGGAACATCTGTGATAGCGATGACAAGTTTCAAGTTGACAGGCCACCGTGGAGTGGATTTAGAGTGCTTTAAATGGACATGTAAAATCTGCTTTTTTGATTGGTCAATAACTCATAAATTTTTTGACCAATCCCTTAGCTAAGTTAAGACATGTACCATGGGTCTACATTCTAAATGTGGTGTAATTTGCTCCCATGGAACATTAGAATATTTTTGTGCATATTTTAGCATATTAGCGGATGTGCTAATATGCATCTAATCAAATCAAATCAAATTCTATTGGCCACATACACATGGTTAGCAGATGTTAATGCGAGTGTCGCGAAATGCTTGTGCTTCTGGTTCTGTCAGTGCAGCAATATCTAACAAGTAAACTAGCAATTCCCCAACAACTACCTAATACACACAAATCTAAAAGGGGTGAATGAGAATATGTACATAAGAATATATGGATTAGTGATGGCCGAGGGCGAGCGGCATAGGCACGGTGCAATTAGGTGGTATAAAATACAGTATATACATATGATATGAGTAATGTAAGCTATGTAAACATTATTAAAGTGGCATTATTTAAAGTGGCATGGTTTAAAGTGACTTGTAATCCACTTGTTACAGTGGTCAGTGATTGGTTCTCCATGTAGGCAGCAGCCTCTCTGAGTTAGTGATTGCTGTTTAGCAGTCTGATGGCCTTGAGATAGAAGCTATTCTTCAGTCTCTCAGTCCCAGCTTTGATGCATCTGTTCTGACCTCGCCTTCTGGAAGGTAGCAGTGTGAACAGGCAGTGGCTCGGGTGGTTGTTGTCTTTGATGATATTTTTTTGCCTTTTTGCCTTCCTTCCTGTGACATCTGGTGGTATAGGTGTCATGGAGGGCAGATAGTTTGCCCCTTGTAATGCGTTGTGCAGACCACACCACCCTCTGGAGAGCCTTGCGGTTGAGGGCGGAGCAGTTGCCGTACCAGGCTGTGATACAGCCCGATAGGATGCTCTCGATTGTGGATCTGTAGAAGTTAGTCAGGGTTTTGAGTGACAAGCCACATTTCTTCAACCTCCTGAGGTTGAAGAAGCGCTGTTGCGCCATCTTCACCACACTGTCTGTGTGAAACAAACAACTTTCTGGTAAGAAGAGGGGCGGGGGCGTATGCCTTATGACTAACGTGACATGGTGTGATGAAAGAAACATACAGGAACTCAAATCCTTCTGTTCACCTGATTTAGAATTCCTCACAATCAAATGTAGACCGCATTATCTACCAAGAGAATTCTCTTCGATTATAATCACAGCCGTATATATCCCCCCCCAAGCAGACACAAACTGGAAACGATTTATCCGGAGGCTGCATTCATTGTAGCTGGGGATTTTAACAAGGCTAATCTGAAAACAAGACTCCCTAAATTTTATCAGCATATCGATTGCGCAACCAGGGGTGGAAAGACCTTGGATCATTGTTACTCTAACTTCCGCGACGCATATAAGGCCCTGCCCCGCCCCCCTTTCGGAAAAGCTGACCACGACTCCATTTTGTTGATCCCTGCCTACAGACAGAAACTAAAACAAGAGGCTCCCACGCTGAGGTCTGTCCAACGCTGGTCCGACCAAGCTGACTCCACACTCCAAGATTGCTTCCATCACGTGGACTGGGAGATGTTTCGTATTGCGTCAGATAACATTGACGAATACGCTGATTCAGTGTGCGAGTTCATTAGAACGTGCGTTGAAGATGTCGTTCCCATAGCAACGATTAAAACATTCCCTAACCAGAAACCGTGGATTGATGGCAGCATTCGTGTGAAACTGAAAGCGCGAACCACTGCTTTTAATCAGGGCAAGGTGTCTGGTAACATGACCGAATACAAACAGTGCAGCTATTCCCTCCGCAAGGCTATCAAACAAGCTAAGCGCCAGTACAGAGACAAAGTAGAATCTCAATTCAACGGCTCAGACACAAGAGGCATGTGGCAGGGTCTACAGTCAATCACGGACTACAGGAAGAAATCCAGCCCAGTCACGGACCAGGATGTCTTGCTCCCAGGCATACTAAATGACTTTTTTGCCCGCTTTGAGGACAATACAGTGCCACTGACACGGCCTGCTACGAAAACATGCGGTCTCTCCTTCACTGCAGCCGAGGTGAGTAAGACATTTAAACGTGTTAACCCTCGCAAGGCTGCAGGCCCAGACGGCATCCCCAGCCGCGCCCTCAGAGCATGCGCAGACCAGCTGGCCGGTGTGTTTACGGACATATTCAATCAATCCCTATACCAGTCTGCTGTTCCCACATGCTTCAAGAGGGCCACCATTGTTCCTGTTCCCAAGAAAGCTAAGGTAACTGAGCTAAACGACTACCGCCCCGTAGCACTCACATCCGTCATCATGAAGTGCTTTGAGAGACTAGTCAAGGACCATATCACCTCCACCCTACCTGACACCCTAGACCCACTCCAATTTGCTTACCGCCCAAATAGGTCCACAGACGATGCAATCTCAACCACACTGCACACTGCCCTAACCCATCTGGACAAGAGGAATACCTATGTGAGAATGCTGTTCATCGACTACAGCTCGGCATTCAACACCATAGTACCCTCCAAGCTCGTCATCAAGCTCGAGACCCTGGGTCTCGACCCCGCCCTGTGCAACTGGGTACTGGACTTCCTGACGGGCCGCCCCCAGGTGGTGAGGGTAGGCAACAACATCTCCTCCCCGCTGATCCTCAACACTGGGGCCCCACAAGGGTGCGTTCTGAGCCCTCTCCTGTACTCCCTGTTCACCCACGACTGCGTGGCCACGCACGCCTCCAACTCAATCATCAAGTTTGCGGACGACACAACAGTGGTAGGCTTGATTACCAACAACGACGAGACGGCCTACAGGGAGGAGGTGAGGGCCCTCGGAGTGTGGTGTCAGGAAAATAACCTCACACTCAACGTCAACAAAACTAAGGAGATGATTGTGGACTTCAGGAAACAGCAGAGGGAACACCCCCCTATCCACATCGATGGAACAGTAGTGGAGAGGGTAGCAAGTTTTAAGTTCCTCGGCATACACATCACAGACAAACTGAATTGGTCCACTCACACAGACAGCATCGTGAAGAAGGCGCAGCAGCGCCTCTTCAACCTCAGGAGGCTGAAGAAATTCGACTTGTCACCAAAAGCACTCACAAACTTCTACAGATGCACAATCGAGAGCATCCTGGCGGGCTGTATCACCGCCTGGTATGGCAACTGCACCGCCCTCAACCGTAAGGCTCTCCAGAGGGTAGTGAGGTCACCTACACCACCCGATGTCACAGGAAGGCCATAAAGATCATCAAGGACATCAACCACCCGAGCCACTGCCTGTTCACCCCGCTATCATCCAGAAGGCGAGGTCAGTACAGGTGCATCAAAGCTGGGACCGAGAGACTGAAAAACAGCTTCTATCTCAAGGCCATCAGACTGTTAAACAGCCACCACTAACACTGAGTGGCTGCTGCCAACACACTGACACTGACTCAACTCCAGCCACTTTAATAATGGGAATTGATGGGAAATGATGTAAATATATCACTAGCCACTTTAAACAATGCTACCTTATATAATGTTACTTACCCTACATTATTCATCTCATATGCATACGTATATACTGTACTCTATATCATCGACTGTATCCTTATGTAATACATGTATCACTAGCCACTTTAAACTATGCCACTTTGTTTACATACTCATCTCATTTGTACATACTGTACTCGATACCATCTACTGTATCTTGCCTATGCTGCTCTGTACCATCACTCATTCATATATCCTTATGTACATATTCTTTATCCCCTTACACTGTGTACAAGACAGTAGTTTTGGAATTGTTAGTTAGATTACTTGTTATTACTGCATTGTCGGAACTAGAAGCACAAGCATTTCGCTACACTCGCATTAACATCTGCTAACCATGTGTATGTGACAAATAAAATTTGATTTGATTTGATTTGGACCATTTCAGTTTGTCGTTTGTTGTGTATGCTGAGGAACTTAAAACTTTCCACTTTCTCCACTGTTGTCAATTTTGATGTGGATAAGGGGGTGCTCCCTCTGCTGTTTCATGAAATCCACGATCAACTCCTTTGTTTTGTTGACATTGAGTGAGAGGTTGTTTTCCTGACACCACACTCCGAGTGCCCTCACCTTCTCCCTGTAGGCTGACTCGTTGTTGTTGGTAATCAAGCCCACTACTGTTGTGTCATCTGCAAACTTTATGATTTAGTTGGAGGCGTTCATGGTCACACAGTCGTTGGTGAACAGGGAGTACAGGAGGGGGCTGAGCACGCACCCTTGTGGGGCCCCAGTGTTGAGGGTCAGCGAGGTGGAGATGTTGTTTCTTACCTTGACCACCTGGGGGCGGCTCATCGGAAAGTCCAGGACCCAATTGCACAGGGCAGGGTTGAGGCCCAGGACCTCCAGCTTGATAATGAGCTTTGAGGGTACTATGGTGTTGAATGCTGAGCTGTAGTCAATGAACAGCATTCTTACATAGGTATTCCTCTTGTCCAGATGGAACACGGCAGTGTGCAGTATGATGGCGATTGCATCGTCTGTGGACCTGCTAGGGCAGCTATCTTTGAATCCATCAATGTTATTTTCTACAACAAGATCAAATTTAAAAAATACCAAATTTGGAGTGAGTCTGACTTTTAGTCCATGAGAAAATGTCATATGGTTATTTTAAGCATTAGCATTACATAGTTAAAAAAGGAAATTGTTAATAGTTAATTTTTCAAGTTATTGATGCCTCAGTTTAACATGGTTCAACATGATAATGTCTTTGATGGCCCTAAAAAGCTTCAAGTTGATAGGACATGGTGAAGTGGATTTACAAAGGATTTAAATGGACATGTAAAATCTGATTTCCGACAATACGTCTGGACAGGGCCAACCAGGCAGGATATAATCCCACCCACTTTTCCGAAGCACAGCCCCCACACCACTAGAGGGATATCTTTAAACCGCCACCAACTTCCTACCCTGAGACAAGGCCGAGTATAGTCCACGAAGATCTCCCCCACAGCACGAACCAGAGGGGGCGCCAACCCAGACAGGAAGATCACATCAGTGACTCAACCCACTCAAGTGATGCACCCCTCCCAGGGATGGCATGGAAGAGCACCAGTAAGCCAGTGACTCAGCCCCCATAATAGAGTTAGAGGCAGAGAATCCCAGTGGATTGAGGGGAACCAGCCAGTCAGAGAAATCAAGGGTGGTTCGTCGCTCCAGTGTATAGCTCAGCACTCTCTTACCCAATCCCTTAGCTTTTCTCAAACTTAAGATATGTACCATGGGTCTACATACCGAAGCTAGTGTTATTTGGACTTGTGGTTCATGAAAATACGTTTTTCAAAGGTTTTCCAAAATGTCCAAGATGGAGGAAAATCTATCCTAATGAACCTTGTGTGTCCTTGAGGCAAATTTGTTCAGTATGAAGAAAGACACCTACATACAAAGTTTCAAGTCTTTAAGTTTTTAGGTAAAACAGGGAGGTGGATATGAGGGTTTAAGTGAGACTGCTTGTAACAACGCCACCTATAGGCCAATTGGTGCCATTATTCTTGACCAAGTTACTCATGGCTTCTGGTTTCTGTGTGCCAAATTAGAAAAGTTATTGAGCTTTTTGACAATGTTAAGAGGGAAAAAATATCTAAGAATAACTACAGGTTTCACAGCTTAGCTGTGAGCCCCTGATTAAAAGGTGTATTAAAGACAGAAAAACATATTACACACGCCAATATATCAAGGGTAGAGCTGAGCATACTTTTTAGTGTGATAAATTGTTTACAATAAAGTCAATGGTATATAGGCCTAATAAGATCATATATTTCTGCAAGTATAGTTGCCGTCATAAAGTTTGGTGCCGCTGCAGGCGAGAGCAATTAAGCCTGTTTTTAATAACCCCCATTTTATTTCATTTTTTAGCACATTTATGCCGCCACAATAATTTCTGAGAATGTTAGATAATGCAAATACAAATAATGCAAAGAGATACAAATGCATTTAGATCTGATCCAGGGTTGCAATTACAGCATAGAAACCACGGCTCCGTGAATTACATTGATAAGGGAAAGCTTGACACAGAGACACACAAGGGGACACAACAGGCCTTTGTGTTTTTATTCTCTGTTTCACTGTGACACTGTTTGTCTTCTTTATTACTCCTATGTCTACCTGTCAGGTCTTCTCCTGGGGGTTCTCAGAGACTTGGATCAAGTGTGATTGATGATAGAAACAGTGGCTTGGTTTTCATTACGAGACCGAGAGGTGGATGAAGTATTTTCAGGGGACCTACCATTGAGGACTTGAGGTCAAGTCCACTCAAACTACAGCGCTAGAGAGTAAAGGAGAGAGGCTTTAGAAAAATATTTGGCTGAATTTAACAGTATCCCTGTTTGATAATAACCATTGATAACCTATTTAACTAAATCATAATCATTCTAACTAATTACTCACTTAATAGCACTGAGTAACAATCAGAAAAATGCATTCTAAGACAATCGACTTCTACTTATCTGTAGTAACCAGCTACTGATTTGACTGAGAGTGCTTGGTTTTTGCAGTAGCACTTGGCTACCTTCCAGTATGCCATATCCTCTCCTCTCACACTCCCACAGTGGTTGATTCCCAGTTTCTGGGCCTGTGTTATTCTCTTCATGGCTCGGTTGTGGGGGATATATCTCTGTTCCTGGTCCAGGTTCGCCGCCATGTCTCCTGGCTGTGGTCACGGCTGTGCACACCACACAGCCAATACCAAGGGCCTTGACTACACCTCCAATATTTCAGGGGGTATGAGACACACAGAACTCTGAGCGATCCATCACAGCAGGGTGGATGTTTTTTCCATTCCCCTGGATGAGGAAATGCACTATAAACACTTGGTAAGACTTAAGTGTAGAAATCCTTAGAAATTAAACAGCACCAACAACAGTATGTTTTTTCTCTCTCTATTTTGGTTAGGCCGGGTGTGACTAGGGTGGGCAGTCTAGTTTCTTTATTTCTATGTTTTTCTATTTCTTTGGCCGGGTGTGGTTCTCAATCAGAGTCTATCGTTGTCTCTGATTGAGAATCATACTTAGGCAGCTTTTTCCCACCTGTGTTTTTATTTATTTAACCTTTATTTAACTAGGCAAGTCAGTTAAGAACAAATTCTTATTTTCAATGACAGCCTAGGAACAGTGGGTTAACTGCCTGTTCAGGGACAGAACGACAGATTTGTACCTTGTCAGCTCCGGAATTTGATCTTGCAACTTTCCGGTTACTAGTCCAACGCTCTAACCACTAGGCTACCCTGCCGCCCCTTTGTGGGTAGTTGTTTTCTGTTTTGTGTTTGCACCAGACAGAACAGTTTTGTTTTGTTCCACTTTGTTATTTTGTTTCAGTGTTCAGTTTGAATAAATAATCATGAACATGTACCACGCTGCGCTTTGGTCCTCTTCTTCAGACGAGCGTGACAGAACTACCCACCACCAAAGGACCAAGCAGCGTGGTAAGGAGCACTGGACATGGGAGGACGTCCTGGACGGTAACGGATCCTACACGTGGGAGGAGATCCTGGCCGGAAAAGATCGCCTGCCATGGGAGCAGGTCGAAGCAGCCAGGAAGGCGGAGGCAGCTGGTAAAAGGGCCAAAGATTACACAGGGACAAGGCTGGCACTAAAGACCGGGAGGCCACTACAAAAAAAGTTGGGGGGCACATGGGGAGATTGGGTGAGCCAGGTTGGAGACCAGAGCCAACTCCCCGTGCTTGCCAGAAGGAGTGTTGTACTGGTCAGGCACCGTGTTATGCGGTGGAGAGCACGGTGTCTCCAGTGTGTGCGCTACCTACCTGTACTGTTACGCCCTGGCCATAGTCGTCTTTATTCTCTATTTTGGTTAGGCCAGGGTGTGACTAGGGCGGGCAGTCTAGTTTCTTATTTCTATGTTTTCTATTTCTTTGTGTTTGGCCGGGTGTGGTTCTCAATCAGAGGCAGCTGTCTATCGTTGTCTCTGATTGATAATCATACTTAGGCAGCTTTTTCCCACCTGTGTTTTGGGGGTAGTTTTCTGTTTTGTGTTTGCACCAGACAGAACTGTTTCGTTTTATTCCACTTTGTTATTTTGTTTCAGTGTTCAGTTTGAATAAATAATCATGAACGCGTACCACGCTGCGCTTTGGTCCTCTTCGTCAGACGAGCGTGACAATGTTGTTAAGACAAACGTCTCGGTACTTTGACTACTGTACCTTTTTGTTGCCTCAACTTGACCTTGTGTTGCTGTGAAAACATACAGTATATCTGACAAATTTGTAACGTATTTCCGTGATATATTGGTGCGCGTTGAAATGTCTCCAAACATGATAGTGTAGATATACAGTATGTTTCAGGGTAGATGTGTTTAACAGACACCTCATTTAAATCACGTGTTTCGACTGCTGTCACCTCTCATTGGTTTTCTGAACACACCAGTCAGTCACTGTAGAACGTAGGGAGTATGTAATCATCACTAGGCTGTGTACATGTGTAAACCTGTGAAGGCCAGTTGACATGTGCATGTTCATACATTCATTGTAAAGTGTGTGTTATGTCACCTTATTATAAGGCTTGAATGTGAGCGCATCAGAATTTCACAAACTGGGATTAAGAAGACCAGATTATTTTAGAGTTCAAACAAACCAAATGCAAACAGGAAATGAATATGATTCTAAGACTGAAGTTTGCTAACTGGTTGGCATTTTACATGTCTTTTCTTCACCAACACTTTTATTGCTGCTGCGTAATGTGAGCTGGGAGTATTTTTGTTTGCTTGTCTGTACCATTCTTGTGTTTTATGATTTGGAGTAAAGAAAAATTCCCTTTATATAACCAGAAAACAACATTGTGACTGAAGTAATCAAAAAACAGTCTTGAGTCTCACCGAAGCAGTCTCCGAATTATCGTAAATAAAATACAACGGGTATAAATTCAACTCACTGTTGAAATGCCTTGTATTTCAGGGGGGAAATGATAACACTGTATTGTTTTGTGTCTTAAATATTGTGTCATTCTAAAGGGTGTGGTCTGGTGTGCTCACCCAGTCATGCATTGTTTACACATCAGGCTTGAAAACAATGGTTCACAAAGCCATGAGTCTGGGAAATGAAACAAGCCCATTGAAGTGCACCATGTGATGTCAAACAAAGCAGTAACTCTCAAAATCTCATGAATATCTTCACAGAAAGAGAGAAAAAAAAGCCTGCCAATATTTGCTGTTATTTAGCTAGTCTTGAGGCTACTGTACATATGAAGTACCTGTAACCTTAATGCCAATGTAGTACTAATGATTTCATGTTCCAAAAAAATTCTGATTGAAAAGTCAAACATGATCCTAAATGTGCTCGCTGACTAGCTGTGAATTAATTAGATTCATGACCACTATGTATTTTCCTAGCAAGGAAAATAGCTTTTTTTTAATGAGCCAGGCCAAGCTACAGCCCTCTGGAATGCTATTTATCTAGTCCTGGTTATCAAAAGGGATGTTTGAAGAGTGTGTGTATGTTTCTTTCCCTTTTATTTCATGTATACTGAGGCCTGGCCTGTTGGCTGTGAGCACCTTTAAAACATTCACTTTGTTGTCTACTTTCTTTCCCCTGCTATCTCCATTTCAAACCTTGTCTTGATTCGTCAGTCTTGTATCACCTTCCAGTGATGTTTACCCTGTTTGTAGGCGGGTAACCTAATGGTTAAGAGCGTTGGGCCAGTAACCCGAAAGGTTGCTGGTTTGAATCCCTGAGGCAACTAAGTCAGAAATCTGCCGATGCGCCCTTGAGCAAGGCAATTAACCCTAGTTGCTCTGAATGACAAAAATGTCAAATGTGTTTCAGAGAGAGCAAATCAGGGTTATTTGGTAAGTGTTGCAAGAGCAGAGCTGACTATATGCTGTCCAAACATTTTTTACTCCTGAATTTGGCACCTTTCAAAGGCTCTTCAGCCCACCCTTCCTTTGCAGAGAGATGTAAAAAGCAGTCTTTGTTTTCATCTGTTTACATGGCAGCCAGGCCTGCTTCACAGTCCCTCACCGAAGGGTCAGTGTGTCTCATTGGAGAAGAGCTGAGGGTCAAGTATGATAAGCCTTTAGTCTGACAGACTTACAGACTCGCGTGCTACGGTGTGTAATGACAAGCCCACAACAAATACAATCATGTTACATTCCCTCTCTTCTTACATCTCTCTATTGTGTCATTGATCAGACTGACTTGACACCCAAGATGGCATGGAGGCAGCAAATTGCCAGCAGTCATATTCAAGTCTGCCTAAAGGGACCAATACATGGAGATCAGTACTCCCAATGAATTAATGGGAAAGTACAGCAAATTGCCTCTGTTGATTGATTGGTATGCTACAGTAACCAGGGATTTCAAGATTTTATACCTAATTAATCTACAACTCATATTTCCAGTTCAATTCAAGTCCCTATAGTGTTTGCAGAAGGGTTCTACTGAGTTATTACGAGTAGCCTACCCTGTCCAATCACCAAACAGCTCACTTTGCAACTGTGAAGAATTACCTTTCCTTTTCATGAGACATCTATAATCCCTCCCTCCGGTAAACCGGGAGTATAGCGGCACCAGTGTACCACTTTCTATGAATGATAGTGATAAGTGGCACTGTCATTGTGAATGGTCTCAAAGGCTATGCGATTTTAAAAAATTAATGCATTTCATGGATCTAGTCTATACATATTCATCTGATTCAAGTTAATCAACAATTTAATGCAACACAAATTCAACTGGATACACTTTCTGTTCCGTTTGGATAGAAAAAGACGCATGAAAACGAAGCAGTTGTAGCACTTTGCCAACATTAGGGGGAGCCTGCTGTCGGTCTCAGAGCCTGCCGAGCAGCCAAATCTCTCCGAGAGGAGCCGTTTGAATAGGTGACAATGCTGACGTCATGGACGTTCACTCCACTCACGGAGAAACAAAGTATCCGCAAGAGTGAAGGGGTGAGAATGGAGCCCGTGAATCCACAGGAATAATAAGCGTCTCAAACTGCTTTAAAACTTGAACAACTCTATAAACAAACATGGATACATTTAGACTTCGCTTCATACTACTCTACTCTTCAATTCTAAGCATCGGGGCTCAATTCACGACAGGTAAGGATCTTTAAACCTTTATGTGAGAGAGACTGTACGAGCCGAGCGCAGAGGAAAGTTGGTGGTGAATGTTTTTAGTTGGAGTAATTTAAATTAAGGTGTGGACTGTTGCATTTCGTTGATCCGGAAAAACTTGATACAAAAGCACAACTAGCCTATGTCTTTGCCAAGTCTGATAGCCTAATGTTTGAGATTGTTCCGAATCATTGCTCCAAAATCGGGTCTGATTTCTGCGGTGGCTTTACTGTAGGTATAGCGAGCAAGTTACTGTTCAGAATATACGGTTACGTCCCAAAATGTTGCCACCTAGAACGAAAGTATTTGAGTCTGTCCTGACGTCGCTGCATGCACCCATAGACTATGTCGCCAATTTGAAAAAAAGTTATCGGATCCATGATTTCTGCATGATCACAACATTGAAATGGTCAATTTGATCATAACAGGCAAACATAGCAGTAAACTGCTTGTTGTAATTTCGCATTATGTTGCATACTGTAGCCTAATGAAGATGTTGTGCAAACCTGAAGTCATTGAATAAACACCAACTAGCCATTTAGGAACTTTACGCCAAGAAATGGCTGGCTAAAGGTGAGACTGAAAGTAGGAGCCTGCTGTCTCTACTGTTACCTTAAATATGGCATGATATGGTTGTACAATAGGCCTAATTGACAACTTTTTGGACACGAGAAAGACTGGTCCTTATACGAATAGGCTACACTGATTCAACTAGGGGTATATAATGTATGATAGCCTAATTCTTCCTTATTACATGGAACCAAAGGTAAAAGTCCGTTTGTTTAGAAACATGAATGAATACAATGCAACATTGTGATTACAGATGAAAGCTTTTGCCCTTTTGAACTTTCGAAGTGACCTTTAAATAAACAAGCAGATCGTGGAACCATACAATAAAGCGTCACAAGTTACTCTCAGCGTAAAAAATATATACTTTTTTTTTAGTATGTCTCAACTCTTGAGGGTCCAATGTGTTTCACCTTCAGTTGCAACTAAATTTCATCTAAATTGACAAAACTGTAGTTCTTCATAAGTGCTATAAAGATACAACCAAAAATAAACCACCAGTTTTAATGGCTCAGTCACTCATTTAAACGGCTTCTATATTTTTGTAACCGAATGTTTAGGCTCTACTACTCTATTTGGAATGGTAAAACATATTATTAGCTTTTTCTGTTGTGTAAATGAAATCCAATACATCTCACACTGTGTCCCAGGGGACTTGCAAAACAGCAGGAGGGGGGGGGGGGGGGGGGAGTCCTGTTTTCTATAAACCATTCAAAATGTTAATTCTAAAGAAACCTGATAAATGCTGTTTGCCATTTTAAATAGATATTTATTAATTCCCAATCATTTAAGATTGATGTTTAATGTATCTTTTATATTTGTATTGCAATCGATATGATCTCTTTTGAAACAATTTTCCATTTTTGGAATTCTTATTGAGAATCTGATGTGTTCAGATATAGTGGGGTCTGAAATGATTGACACCCTTGATAAAGATGAGCAGTAATGACTGGATAAAATAAATAATTCAAATACTGAGCTATATTGTATGGTCCAAAAAATTGGGAAATTATATAATTTCATACTAATACAATTGCTCAGAGAAAGAGATTTTGTTTAACAAGTAATACATTATTTTCACAAAAAGATAGGGGTCAGAATTATTTACACCCCTAAAGATTCTTATAAATAAAGTTGTCAAAAGTGTAGTATTTGGTCCCATACTCCTAGCACGCAATGACTACATCAAGCTTGTCTCCCTGCTAGGGCTGATCCTATTTAGATTGTTTGGTTGATTAATAAATGTATGGCACATGTCTTGATTGACACCTGTCTCAGTGGACTAATCCATTGCAGAGGCCGTGGGGGTGGCACACCAGTATCACCAGTAGTACATTTACTGTTAATTCCCATAATTTCTAATTTACAATGTTTATTTGGTTACGGTAATTTCTGTTAATATATTATTATTACAGTCTTACTGTTGTGATTGTAGGAGTGGAAACATTGTTTGTATAGCGCACAACCTATGCTACACTTGTGAGAAACAAGTTTTGGTTTATTTCATTCCATTTACGAGTTGTCAATTTATTAATTGTGTTTTGTTTGGAGCGCTCCTGTCAATATTGACTAAGGACGCACACCTGATTACGCATATAAGTAGGACTAGGCTACCTGTTCTTTTTCCATTTGGCACTCCAAATGGCGACCCCTGGTGTGGCATATTACTGACAACTTCGGGAGCGTAATAGCAGAATCTGCGAAGGCATAGCAGCGGCGGGAGGAGGAGGTTCAGGAACAGGTTTTTTTCTTATGCTAAAGTTGTCTTGATCTCTGGCTCCCTCTTGAGTCATTTGTGTCTTAATTATTTAGTCACAGTGTGCTTGAAGCATCATACAAGCTCAGTAGCCTACATATAATTTATTTTATTAAAACACAAAGGGTGTGTGTATGTATATATATATGTATGTATGTATGTATATATGTGTGTGTGTGTATATGTATATATATATATAGAAAAATACAAGTTTAAACAATTTGATTGGTTGAAAGAACAGACGACTCTTGGTCAGCCAAGATTTATTTAGTCGGGGACTGCCCTAGACTCTACAAACTTGTTGGATGCATTTGCAGTTCATCTTGGTTGTGTTTTGGATTATTTAGTGCCCAATAGAAAATGAATGGTAAATAATGTATTGTGTCCTTTTGGTGTCACTTTTATTGTTAATAAGAATAGAATATGTTTCTAAACACTTCTACATGACTGTGGACGCTACCATGATTAAGGATAACCCCGAATGAATCGTGAATAATGATGAGTGAGAAATTACAGAGGGTCAAGCATCATACCCCCAAGACATGCTAACCTCTCACCATTACCAATAACAGGGGAGGTTTACATATCTTGGGGGTATGATCTTTGACCGTTTTGTTACTTTCTCACCCATCATTATTCATGATTCATTCAGGATTATCTGTAATCATGGTAGCATTTACAGTAATGTAGAACTGCAAATGCATCCAACAAGTTTGTAGAGTCACAAGCTTGATGTAGTCATTGTGTGCTAGAAATATGGGACCAAATACGACACTTTAAAAATGTTTTTTTACCAAATACAAAACTACAGTATTTACAAGAATCTTTAGGGGAGGCAATCATTTTGACCCCTACCTTTTGTGTTGTTGGGGGAAAAAAAATGTTATACAATCTTTCTCTGAGCAAATGTATTAGTATAATATACATTTAAAAAAAATGAGCATACAATATAGTTCTGTTTTTGAATGATTTATTTTAAAGTCATTATTGCTCACCTTTATCAAGGGTGTCAATAATTTCAGACCCCACACTATGTAGTCAGATATGTAGCCCATAATTGTTACTTTAGCCTCTGCCTCTATAACCTTTTGGCCTTAGTCTCTTTTAAAAAAAATTGCTGATTAACTAAGGGCCACAATAAGTCTTTGCTCTTCAAAGCGCACACACACACACACACGTTCTCACATATCTGTTTGAGTGTAACCTGCATCATCAGATTAATTCACCACTGGTTGGGGGTTGGAAATAGAAAATACAGCTGTCTATATAATTGCAGATTAATTAATCAGAAAGTCTTAACCATGGATTAATTACATTAGAGTAATCAAAAACACACAATGACAAAAGGCAAATTACGCATTTTCGAGATTGATTCGTAAATGATGTGATTATGCTGGCGGTATTATGGAAATGATCTGGAAGATCACTTTACATAAATGTACAATGTCAATTTCATAAAGCAATGCTCTGCGATGAAAATATACAAATCGGTGTGCTAATCCACTTCTGATTTATTTGCTGTTTGCTTGCATCTGGCCGCAGCGCAAATGGGACAACCGGTGAAGGGTGAGTTACAGAGCTGTGCTATCATTCGACAGGAGCCCCTGTCCTGATTAATTGTGACCTGATGACTCCTTGGCTGTTGGACTATGCCACCTTGAATGCTCAATATGGTCTCTGTGCAGATGTGTCACTGCATCTCCCGGTTAATGGCTCTCTCTTCGGGAATGGCTAGTGACGCTCTCACATGATCTGATTCTTTCTCGTGTATATATATATAAAACAAACCATTTTCAAAACTTTTGCGGGCTACAGATCATGTGAGTTTAGCCGAATACCACACATTCATTTGATTGTGACGTCCATGGGCGATAACATGAAATAACAGCTGTTGTTGCAGATAAGCAACACGGTTTCCTTCATCACATTGCATGGAATAAATGGATTATTTTTAAACGACATTCATCTGCAGTTACCCTTTAGTGTTTGCTTTGTAAAATCATTGTGGTTGCCTAAGTAATTACAGAGAAGCAAACTCATTTAGTTGCCCACCTATCTGAGAATCAAGTGTGAATGACTCTCGGGAGAGATGGCCATTAACCAAAAGGTAGACACTGCTGGAGATGAACAGCTGTTACTGGGTGAGGTGTATTCAAAATGGACCCCTAATGAGAAGAACACTATTGATGCTTTCATATGGCGAGTCAGCACTAGAAATAACTAGCCTAACCTTACTCTCATTGGTTGTTCTGACAAACAATTCATCATAGCACTTGCATTTCCAGTACATTTGTATGTTTTTACTTTGCTATGTTTGTGAATTTGGCACAGGAGAGTGAGTTTCTCCAAGGCCTAATAGGATATCCTTCACTACATCTCAGCTTCAGGTTTTTTTTTTACGCACGCAATTTTCCCCTAGAGTATGGTTAGTTACGGCATGCTTTGTCCAATGTCTACATCCTGGTCTGGTTTAACCACTTCTTTTAAAAAAAGGCAACTTGGTGCCATAAACTACTATGTCCCCCCATTAAAACATAGGCCGTGGTAGACAATGGTCTTGTCTAGTGTGTGAGGCAATACAGAGAGAAAGACACCCCCCTCACCCCGCTATTCAATACCAATAAGACTCTTCTAAGATTGGAAGTTGCTGACCACTCAGTGCAGCACTTGCACTCGTATATCTTCGTTTTATTACAGGTTAGGTGACAGTGAGAGAAGTTGCTTGTCTCAGCACCTGTGAGGGAATTGTATGTTTTTTATGCATGGCCTCAACAAAATCTATTTGCAGCATGCAGCCACTTATTGTTCCCTTAGTTTTCTGAAGTTTTAGATTATGCATGGTGAATCAATACCTGACAGAATGTGTCAAGTGATTTTGCAACAGTATGGATTTTTAATTTTGGTTTTCCTCAAAATCAGCAGCTTTTGTGTTATTTCTCCCCTTTATTTATTCAGAACTTCACCTGTAAGGGTTTTGTCAGCATCTTACCCATCTGCCAGTTTTTCTCGGGATTACGAATGAATAAGCAAGTTTCTTCTTGTTATAAACCCAACAGACATGTTAAACATAGGCCCACTGCCTTGAATAATCCATCCCAATGACCCTTTTACTGTACAGTATTAAATGTCTGCAGTGTTTCCAAGGCCCTGTGCTCTTGTTGTTGATTTGGTGCCCGCTCAGACAGATGTATTCTGAACTGGACTTAAAGGAGAATTTCATTCCTCTTCATGCCCACAGTAACACGGGCCATGGGCCTATTGTAACACGCAAGGCAACAAAAGCCTTGTGGAGTTGCACTTGAAGCTCTGCATGGGAGAGGACAGTGTTAGTGTGTTTCAGCTCTCAGCATGCATCATGCTCCTGTCTGCTGGGTATTTGGGACAGGGAGAGATGCTCTGCAATTGTTCGTGTTCAGTGCCCTGGTGAATGTCTCAGACCCCAGTTATCCCCAGTCTTTGTCATCACAGCACTTTGGAGATTAAAGCTGTAATGGTGTTTTTGGTGGTCTATTCTGATGCCTGCCCTTAAGCTTCTTTTGAAGGCTGACTGGACTTTTCCTAAGGGAGACTGGGAGAGAGAAAAAAGTCTGACGGATTAGATTTTTGGCATTTTGTTCTGGTTGGAGGGTTTAAGGAGATCGAAGTATCACTGCATTGACTCAATTAAGATGATCATACGTCATCATACATTCAACACCCTGTTCTGGAAAGTGTAGCTCTCATGTCCTTGATTTGACAGAAAAACAACTCTCCATTAGTCTTGTCACAATACCAAAATTTTGACTTCGATACCAGGTTTAGTATCACAATTCTTGATACCAAAACAATACCACTGCAAAAAAAAAAGAAGGCATATTTATTAGCAGAAGTCACAGAATGGCACTTGATCCAGACAGATAAACTCAGCTACTGCTCTGTTCAATCGTTTGGCATCTTTTGAGTTCAATATCATTACAGTTGCATTTTTTAAATATATATATATTTTTTTACATCTGAGACAGCCATGTATGCATTAATGAATTATTTGAATCAGTCTAACTACATAATGGTAATAATTAAAGTAAATCTCTATAAATAAACTGGGTAAATGTATAGCCTAAGCCTATCCACAATACAGGTGAATGCATATTCAAAAGGAGTGTGCATGCATTGAGTTATTGAGCTTGTTTTGGCTGATGTCATGGGGATACAGATTCCATTTGGGACTTACTTGATTGTACTGGTCAACAACATTTGCATAGAAGTAGCTTCTTCTATAAAAATGTGAGCTGTTTTTTTTTTTAACCAGTAATGACGTCATTCACGAGGCAGTTTGCTGAGGCAATAGATCATCTTTGGGAGAGATGTGTGAGAGAGACTGAATAGTGCTCGCCAGCTTGTAGTCATAACACTCGGAAATGAGTTGCCTCTAATTCGAAAATGAATGGGAAAAGAATAGGGTTTTGGGATAAACGGCGAAAATAGGTCTGAGGTTGACACAGATAATATCAATCAGTAAACATGACCTTTATGAATTATGAAGCTTTTATATTTTTTCATAAATGCTTCAAAATTCACAAAAAGTGATGTTAGCTGATGAAGATTATCTCAATAAAATATATAAGATCTCCTAAGCCTGTGTTTACCTCAGTCCTTATTTTCTGCGTTTATCCAAAAACCCCATTCATTTAAGGATTTGTCCAATGAACCATGGCGGAGTAAGTGCCTACAGAAAGACGACATTACGATTACTCTCTATAAGTGAATGATATAAGCTTTTGGTGGCAATCAGCTTTGAAATCAGGATATTTAGTGTTATTGTTTGAATATTATCACAGAGTACCTGGGTAGTGAATTTATGTTAGCTTTAGCTGTCTGCTAGCAAGGAAAGTTAGCCTACAAAGCTGGATGCTACCGGCATCTTCTTCCATTGTAAAGTGTTCTTCAACATTTCTACATGCCGTGTCGAATTATTGAAGTGTGTTAATTTCTGTGCGTCATGAGTGGGGATTTAATCATTGCTAGCCTGCACAATGTTACGTGGAGCAGGCACGGTGCTCTATAATAAGGGGTCAGCTGCGCTGATCGACAGGCTTTGATCAGTGAGAAACATTTGACAGAAGTATCAAAAGTAACACAAACTCTAGTACCGAACCATTTTTTCATGTTCTAATATAGTTTTGGTATAGGCTTACCGTGCAACAGTACTCTCCATTGAGGTTGACTTCAATTCAACATGGTCTAAATTCTGTCAAATGGTTGCATTGTACAAATTAGAAAATTTGAGGCCTGGCCAAACTCCCCTGCTCAACGTTTGTTAGGGGAAACTTTAAATCACTTAGTATGTGCAGCTAAAGAAAATCATGTTATCTCACATTTCCATCTGCAGTTTTTATCCGCATAAAGCCATATAGTATTTTTTTTTAAATCAAGACATCTGTGATGGAAACAGGACCTTTTGGTACAATTTTCTAAATGTGACTCACCACTTGGATTCGGTCTTATGTAGCAACATTTGAAATCGTTTTTTTTTACATTGGATAAAAGTAGAGACTCAGAGCTACAAAAATGGTATATCATACACTCCATTTGAGGAACAATGGGAAAGTAATTCTGCTTTGAAAGTTGATCAACTTGTAAACTCACTTTTGAGAAAATGGCCTTTGAATGTTTTGGTATCTAGTGAAGAGCTCTTCTTTATCTACACCCATTCAGATTCATTCACACCCTCTTAAGCTTTAGCCCCACCCATCTTCTTTCGCTCTCTGAGCGCACAGTTCATGCTCTGGCCGATGATTTGTTTACCTATGGATAACATGAAAACAGCCTAACCAGCTCTGCTGGCAACAATTTCATTACACTTTTTTGCAGACGTTTACTGACACCAGCCATATTCAATGGGTGTTGTACACACGTCATGTAATGTTAGCTAACGAGCCAGCCGGCTAACATTAGCTAGTTAAACAACAATGAACACCGTGCCAACAATGCCACAGTGCTGAGAGGTAACCAACCAGGTTCAATGTTAGCTAGCTAACATTAGGCTCTAACTAGAATAGCAAACGGCACAGGGAAACAAATAATAACGTCAGCTAGGGAGCCAGCCAGCTAACGTTAGCTAGCTACCAGTACACTTTAGCTTAAGACATGTAGCTAGCTAGCTAGCTAGGTAAACAATGAACCTAGTTATGTAAACCATGTTTAATGTCACTCACGTCACGTAAATTTAGCTAACGAGGCAGCCAGCTAACATTGGCTAGTTAAACAACAATGAACAAAATTAGAAATGTGTAATATCTGAAAATGTAGCTAGCTATCTTCCCTGTATACATAATCATGCATGATGGATGCATCTCCCTGTCAGAAATGCCAAACCACAGTTGCCCTTAGTTTGAAGATGTAATCCGGAGATAGGTGTTTTCTCCATCTCTTTAGCTATCATACTCTAATTCCACTGATTTCAAAGCGTGATCCACCAGAAAGTGGAGACCAATACTTATGCAACTCTATTACACAATACATTTTTTAAAAGCTGTGTTTGACAGGATTACCAACACAGACTGACAAGCTCAAATAGACACAAGCCTTCTATATGGCAGACCAATGACCAGCCCACTCATTATCTCAGCCAATCATGTCTAGTGGGAAGGTTGCAACCTTTTTCTGTGGCTTAACCAACAAGGCTCGTAATATAACAATTTTATTCGTATTTACCGATGGCATACAAGTTTGTTATTAAGGCACATGAAAGTTCACATGTTTGAGAAGGCTTTCTGCCAAAAAAAACGGCATTCAAACGGCTCTCCTGTGAAGTCGTGACTTGGGACATACGCCTAATCAGGTCACAAATGCCAACGGATAATTTGTTAGTTTGACATGGTGGGATAGCTTTGTGTTGGTAAAATTAATTCTGCTGGAAATGGCGGTGGAAACGCCTTTATCAAATCAAGTCAAATTAAAGTGTATTTGTCACGTGCGCCGGATACGACAGGTGTAGGTAGACCTTACAGTGAAATGCTTACTTACAGGCCCTAAACAACAGTGCAATTTTAAGTAAAAAATAAGTATTAGGTGAACAATAGATAATTAGATAAAGAAATAAAAACAACAGTGAAAATAACAGTAGCAAGGCTAGATACAAGCACCGGTGACAATGCATAAATGATAAACAGAGTGGGTGGGGGGTGGCGGTAAACAATGCAGATAGTCCGGGTAGCCAACGTGCGGGGGCACTGGTTAGTCGGGCTAATTGAGCTAATATGTACATGAATGTATAGTTAAAATGACTAGGTTGCCATTTGATTACCTGTTCAGGAGTCTTATGGCTTGGGGGTAAAAGCTGTTGAGAAGCCTTTTGGTCCTAGACTTGGCACTCCGGTATCGCTTGCCATGCGGTAGCAGAGAGAACAGTCCCTGACTGGGGTGGCTGGGGTCTTCGACAATTTTTAGGGCCTTCCTCTGACACCGCCTGGTGTAGAGGTCCTGGATGGCAGGCAGCTTAGTCCCAGTGTTGTACTGGGATGTAAGCACTACCCTCTGTAGTGCCTTGCGGTCGGAGGCCGAACAGTTGCCGTACCAGGCAGTGATGCTCTCGATGTTGCAGCTGTAGAACCTTTTGAGCATCTGAGGACCCATGCCAAATCTTTAGTTTCCTGAGGGGGAATAGGCTTTGTCGTGCCCTCTTCATGACTGTCTTAGTGTGTTTGGACTATTCTAGTTTGTTGGTGATGTGGACACCAAGGAACTTGAAGCTCTCGACCTGCTCCACTACAGCCCCATCAATGAGAATGAGGGCGTGTAGTTTACAATCATCTCCTTTGTCTTGATTACATTGAGGGATAGGTTGTTATTCTGGCACCACCCGGCCAGGTCTCTGACCTTCTCCCTATAGGCTGTCTCGTCGTTGTTGGTGATCAGGCCTACCATTATTGTGTCGTCTGCAAACTTAATAATGGTGTTGGAGTCATGCCTGGCCACACAGTCGTGGGTGAACAGGGAGTACAGGAGGGGACTGAGCACGCACCCCTGAGGGGCTCCAGTGTTGAGGATCAGCGTGGCAGATGTGTTGCTACCTACCCTTCAGGAAGTCCAGGATCCAGTTGCAAAGGTAGGTGTTTAGTCCCAGGGTCCATAGCTTAGTGATGAGCTTCGAGGGCACTATGGTGTTGAACACTGAACTATAGTCAATCAATAGCATTCTCACGTAGGTGTTCCTAGTGGGAAAGGGTCCAGGTGGGAAAGGGCAGTGTGGAGTGCAGTAGAGATTGCATCATCTGTGGATCTGTTTGGGCAGTATGCAAATTGGAGTGGGTATACGTTTTCTGGGATAATGGTGTTAATGTGAGCCATGACCAGCCTTTCAAAGCACTTCATGGCTACGGAAGTGAGTGCTACGAGTAATTTTGCAGGTTACCTTAGTGTTCTTGGGCACAGGGACTATGGTGGTCTGCTTGAAACATGTGAAAATATTGATATAACAATTTAACTCAACAGTTTTTGTAACAAAACTATTGGTAGAGTTGAAAATGCGATAGAAACACATCGAACATTAGATTGTTATTCGGTTCGCTTAAACGGAAAAGCACATTCTGTGTGCACACCATCACGCACGGATTTCTATCTGAAATAAGTCAGTTTTGCGGAAACACCACTGGTAGGAAAATGTTTTGAATCCCTCATTGTGAAGAGTAACTAAGGTCTAAGAGGACAGAGGAAGTGGCAAACATCCTGCATATGGATCTGTGTCTCCCAATTGGCTCATGGCGCTCGGTGGAATGCGCAAACAAGTACAGCACAGCCCGTCTATCATATTTTCTTTATGCAAATTTGAGAATATTTGCATGTAAATCTGTCACAAATCAGATGGAAATCTAGCTATTGACAGGTTTCACAGACATGCTGGAGAAAAAACTGTTCCACAGCCAGTGTCTGGTGATTTAAAATAGACTTTCAGCCTGTCCTTCCTCATACTTTAACTTCGAATCACGACTCCAATATACATGCAGCCAACGTATGGTCTAAAAGTTGGCATTCAGTGGCGAACAACAATATTCTTTGCAGATGAATAGTTGAATAAACTGCTAATAGCTAAATTGGATGAGACCATATTTTTGTTGTAGTGTGGAAACGAATGTATAACAATTGACTGTGATCAGATTTCTTTATAGACGATGAACTACCAAAAATGACCTACAAGTTCAGTACCTCAGAGAGCAAATGCTCATTCCAATTGAATGACATGCCACGTGTAGGCCTGTCTGCCCCTCATGAATGACTTTCTGTAGATTTGTCTGCAGATTCTGTAGATATGTCTGTAGTTAATGGTTGAGTGTGCATAGTCGACATGTTGCTACAGCGTGGAGCTGTTGTGTGACTGACTCACAGTGAACTGCCCCACCACCACCATCATCGTCATCGTCCTGTCTGTCTTCCAGGTGGAGTGGGTTTCTCCCCACGGGTGGTTTACCTCGTCATCATGTTTGTAGCAACCTGGATACCATGTGCTTTTAGCTGCTGTACACCTGCTTCTGAAAACCTCCTGAGGGCTGAAGTCTCAACATCATATTAAAGTGGAATTCTCACACAGACACACGAGCTCAGGGCTGAAACAGATAAGAAAGTTTAAGTTTCCTTTTCTGTCTGGGAGGCTTTATGTTTTCCTATCAATACATGTCTGTCCGGCACTATTGTCTGGATTGTTTGTACAACAGAAACGTTAAGTGCAGATCAATCCTCATTTAGGTAGTTCATGATGTAGCATTTGAAATGTTACAGTACTCCATGTTTATTTCCTCAATGTAAAATTGTATTATAAATTGTATTATTGTATTATGTACATAGCCCAAATAACTACCTCTTCCCCTACTGTATTTATTTATTTTGCTCCTTTGCACCACATTATTTTTATTTCTACTTTGCACATTCTTCCACTGCAAATCTACCATTCCAGTGTTTTACTTGCTATATTGTATTTACTTTGCCACCATGGCCTTTTTTTGCCTTTACCTCCCTTACCTCACCTCATTTGCTCACATTGTATATAGACTTATTTTTCTACTGTAGTATTGACTGTATGTTTGTTTTACTCCATGTGTAACTCTGTTTTTGTATGTGTCGAACTGCTTTGCTTTATCTTGGCCAGGTCGCAATTGTAAATGAGAACTTGTTCTCAACTAGCCTACCTGGTTAAATAAACGTGAAATAAATCAAAATAAATATTTTCAAGCAAAAAAAATGTATAGCATTGCTTAATAAACTTAAGCTGCTTACTTTCCTGTGGAAAAGCAGACAACAAAGCTTAAAACTACACATGATCCTCATGATCACTGTTGTTGTGTTATTTGTTGAATTTTAGTAGGGAGGCTTTCAAAAAGAGGATTTGCTTGTTAAGTCGGCACAAATGAATGTTAATGATATACATTTGATCATGCCCCACCTCCCCCAGTCCGTTTTCTGCATTGATGTTAATAAGCAGATCCCCCTGCAGGTTGCAGAGAAAGCTGGGCTGTCGCCCACTGGTACATTAAAGGCACAAAGAGCCAAGTCCTCACGTCCCCACTCAACTTGGAATGTATTGCCCCTTACTCAAACAAAGGAGCAAAGGACTTCTCAGGGCACCCCCAGCACTCTCCTCATCCACCACTTACCTATGGAGCATAACCTAGATCATCACACTCCTAGTGTGTTCTGAAAGGTGTGTTTTAGGTACTTGTTCAAGGTTTTGACTCAAGTTAAGGTATATGTTATGATACAGTAGGTTTTGGTGAATTATGTGCACAGTTTATTTTAAGGTAAATTCCTAAAAATGTTCTCGTGAGAAGCATTAAACTGGAGATGGAAAAATGTGCTTAGCGTAGATTAAGTTAAGCTAGAGTCTGCCTTTGTATGACAGACGTTGTCTTGGCAAGTTATGTCCATAAGAGATGTGCTTACTGTATGAATACCAGAGCCCGTGGGATGTTTCTGTCCTAGGCCTTTGTTTGGTTATTTTCCCATCCTGTGTGGTATACTTGACCATTCTCTAGAAAAGTAGTGCCCCCCCAGACTCCCCTCCCTGTGACTCTACTAAAAGGCCCCCCAACTGACTCCAGTATTTATGGTCCACTCGTGACTTTCCCCCACGTGGTTTAGGTTAACCACATCTCTGTGAGTTTGAACTGAAATTAACAGGGTCATTTGGGTAAAGTCAGTCATTTTGAAGTAAAGAACACTGTATATTTCTGGGCTAGACTAACCCTTGCCCTGGAAACATGACAAGATGATTGTAGGCACTCAAAGACTAAAAAATAGAGATATCATAAACACCACCAGTCAAAAGTCTGGACACACCTACTCATTCTATTTATTTATTTATTTATTTATTTTTTAAATATTTTTTTTCTATTGTCTACATTGTAGAATAGTAGTGAAGACATCAAAACTGTGAAATAACGCATGGAATCATGTAGGAACCAAAAAAGTGTTAAACAAATCAAAATATATTTTATATTTGAGATTCTTCAGTAGCCACCCTTTGCCTTGACAGCTTTGCACACTCTTGGCATTCTCTCAACCAGCTTTGTGAGGTATTTACCTGGAATACTTTTCAATTAACAGGTGTGCCTTGTTAAAAGTTAATTTGTGGAATTTCTTTCCTAAATGCTTTTGAGCCAGTCAGTTGTGTTGTGACAAGGTAGGGGTGGTATACAGAAGACAGCCCTATTTGGTAAAAGACCAAGTCCGTATTATGGAAAGAACAGCTCAAATAAGCAAAGAGAAACGACAGTCCATCATTACTTGGAGACACGAAGGTCAGTCAATGGGGAAAATTGTGCAGTCGCAAAAACCATCAAGCGCTATGATGAAACTGGCTCTCATAAGGACCGCCACAGGAAAGGAAGACCCACAGTTACCTCTGCTGGAGAGGATAAGATTTATTAGAGTTACCAGCCTCAGAAATGGCAGCCTAAATAAATGCTTCAGAGTTCAAGTAACGGTCACATCTTAACATCAACTGTTCAGAGACTGCGTGAATCAGGCCTTCATGGTTGAATTGCTGCAAAGAAACGGCTACTAAAGGACACCAATAATAAGAAGAGACTTGCTTGGGCCAAGAAACACGACCAATGGACATTAGACCAGTGGAAATCTGTCATTTGGTCTGATGAGTCCAATTGTGAGATTTTTGGTTCCAACCGCCGTGTCTTTGTGAGACGCAGAGTAGGTGAACGGATGATCTCCGCATGTGTGGTTCCCACCGTGAAGCATGGAGGAGGAGGTGTGATGGTGTGGGGTGCTTTGCTGGTGACACTATCAGTGATTTATTTAGAGTTCAAGGCAAACTTAACCAGCATGGCTGCCACAGCATTCTGCAGCGATACACTTTCCCATCTGGTTTGCGTGTCGTTGTCCTGTTATAAAACAAATTATAGTCCAATGACCCAACACACCTCCAGGCTGTGTGAGGGCTATTTGATCAAGAAGGAGAGTGATGGAGTGCTGCATCAGATGACCTGACCTCCGCAATCACCCAATTGAGATGGTTTGGGATGAGTTGGACCGCAGAGTGAAGGAAAAGCGGCCAACAAGTGCTCAGCATGTGGGAACTCCTTCAAGACTGTTGGAAAAGTATTCCTCATGAAGCTGGTTGAAACAGTACCAATAGTGTGCAAAGCTGTCATCAATGCAAAGGGTGGCTACTTTGAAGAATCTAAAATCTAAAATAGTTTTTGATTTGTTTAACACTTTTTTGGTTACTACATGATTCCATGTGTGTTATTTTATATATACATACATGCATGCATGCATAGATATATGCAGTGCATTCGGAAAGTATTCAGACCCCTTGACTTTTTCCACATTTTGTTACGTTACAGCCCTACAGTTGACAGTGCATGTCAGAGCAAAAACCAAGCCATGAGGTTGAAGGAATTGTCCGTAGAGCTCTGAGACAGGATTGTGTCAAGGCACAGATCTGGGGAAGGTTACCAAAAATGTCTGCATCATTGAAGGTCCCCAAAAAAACAGTGGTCTCCATCATTCTTAAATGGAAGAAGTTTGGAACCACCCTGACTCTTCCTAGAGCTGGCAGTACTGGACAGAGTTCCACTGTAGAGATGGGAGAACCTTTCAGAAGGACAGCCATCTCTGCAGCACTCCACCAATCAGGCCTTTATGGTAGAGTGGCCAGACAGAAGCCACTCCTCAGTAAAAGGAACATGACAGCCCGCTTTTCCAAAAGGCACCTAAAGGACTCTCAGACCCTGAGAAACAAGATTCTCATGGTCTGATGAACCCAAGATTGAACTCTTTGGCCTGAATGCCAAGCGTCACGTCTGGAGGAATACTGGCACTATCCCTACAGTGAAGCATGGTGATGGCAGCATCATGCTGTGGGTTTTTCTCATGGACTGGAAGACTAGTCAGGATCGAGGGAAAGATGTTCGATCGTGTTTTGCTTCATTAATCTCTGGAAAGACCTGAAAGTAGCTGTGCAGCGACGCTCCCCATCCAACCTGATAGAGCTTGAGGGGATCTGCAGAGAAGAATGGGAGAAACTCCCCAAACACAGGTGAGCCAAGCTTGTAGCGTAATACCCAAGAAGATTCAAGGCTGTAATCGCTGCCAATGGTGCTTCAACAAAGTACTGAGTAAAGGGCCTGAATTCTTATGTAAATGTGATATTTCATTTTCTTCTTTTTAATAAATTTGCAAATAATTCTTAACCTTTTTTGCTTTGTAATTATGGGGTATTGAGATATTGGGTCTTCTGTGCGACCTGGAGTTTTAATTGGCAAAAAAATTGGTAGCACTTTAGAGCCATGAACAATGGGCTGAATTTGGAGCTGTCAGACGCGTCTTGGCTTCGAGACTCATTGGTATTCTTAATGGAGGTGCGGGTCCTGGGAGTTCATCCCTTGTTTGTCAGTGACATCATTTACAAGCTAAGAACTTTGATAGGGTCAAGTTATCCCAGTAGGCTAACATTATTTCATGGCAGCCAATCTCTAATGAAGAAATGTGCACATCTACGGCAGCTTAGAGATGAAGGTTAAATAGCTGTGATTCTGCTGCTTGGGAAAAACCCAATCTGATTACCCAATCAGAATTCTGTCGCTTGTCTCTGTCATGCTTAATGCAATATTTCAAAGGTAGCTCGTACTGTGTGTATTGATGATGGAATAAAAAAATACAATTTTACAGCTCTATTTGAAATACAAACCTGAAAGCAGCATGCTATTTCTAGCTCTCTTATTATGTTAATTCCTAAAACCCTTTTCCAATGGGTTGTTTCTACTCCATGGATAACATTGGACTGTTGTTTCTCCTACCCCTCCGAAAGGGTGACGATAGACAACAGAGGTTGGGAATCAGAGAAGATAAATGAGGAAACCAAATTTCATCCATATTGTTTCAATCAACCCGGTGATGGAACTCAACTGGGGTCTCAATAACTCAGTTGGCATCTCAACTTACTGTTGAGAGTTAGAATAGTCGAATACACGAGGTGCAATTTCTGAATTTGCTTGTGCAACTGCTAGCCAAGAGGCTAGGGCCGGCTCTGACTGCATGTTTGGTTCTGGATGTGGGTACGCAGAACCACAACCGCAGAGCCACTGAGTCACCTCATGATAAGTCTATAAACATTGGCCCACATTTCACCTGCACTTTTTTTCATCATTAGGAAAATCATTCACTGACTCACCCTCCTCAGATTACTTTTACACTACATTAATCTGAAATTTGGCTTCTTCCTTTTCGTTCTTGAAGTTTGTTTGTTTGTTGCGTGTACTGTTTGTATTGTTTGTGCTGGTTTGATTTGTATCAAACACACAAATACCAGGAAAAGTCCAAAGTGAACCATTGCTTTTCTAATGTAATCTTGGGTTATAAATATTTACTTGTCACGGGTCTTTCAACTGACAACCACTATGCATGCTGGGCTTCTAAACATAAAAAATGTAAGTGGTTGCAGCAGCGTACTTTGGCGGCAGACTAAACTCTTTCTCAGATCCTTTGCAAGTAGCTTGGTTTTGGACAACACCTGGACCTGCCAGTTCCATGATGGTCTTGGGTCTTTGATGTGATCATATAGTTTAGTCATAGTCTCTCCTCAGAACAGGACATGGGTCAAGACACAAGACCACAATTGTCTTCTCAGCGAATAAGATTAGGAGAAGTGATGGAGAATTATGATCTATCGTCTTCAGCTGAGGATCTTCACTCTGTAATCTGCTCCTCAATGCCTCTTTGTCCAAGCTAGGAAGCCCTCAGATTTCAGTGTTTTTCCCCCAATTGCCAAAACAGTCTTGGCCTCATGAAAGAGAGGGCTCTTTCCTGCTAAGAAAACACTTTTGACCTGTATGAGCATGCCAAGGCAAGTTGATTTAGGGGGGAGGGTGGTTTAAAACACCTCTCTGTTCCCTAGCCATGCAATTTAGCAGGTCTTCCCAAAGTGTCTGTGTGCCGCCTTGGCTCCTGTTCACTTCTGTGTTTTGTGGGCCAATGTCACCCCATGCCAATCAAAGGAGCACAGCCTCATGAACACTAATCTCTCATTTGATAGAGAGGGGTTTGCGGGAAGGACTCCATTGAACACTGACAAATGTTGAACAATGGGCAAATTTAAATGTTTTGTTTTGTGTGTAGAGTTCATTCTACTACTTATATTATTATTCTTACCAGCTCATTTGCCCAAATGCTGTTCTTATGTGTGGGGGTTTTATCACTGGAAGGAAACATTGCTTCATTAATAGACCCCCCCCACCCATTAATTTACCCAAGTCTATGTCATAGCAGGCTTGTTATGAGTAGTTTGTGCCATGTTGTTTACAGTGATGCGTCTTGGCAGGTATTTAATTGTAAGACTGTGGACTCCCAGGCCTGACAGGCTGTCTTAATGAGGATGCTGTCTGAACTGTGGGGATGATCCGGGGTGACAGAGTCTTCCAGCATGGAACCAGAATTCATGCAGGGAAGTCAGAGGTCCATTCTCGCAGCCCCTGTGTCTGTGATCCGTCATCTCCGCCGTCAGAAACTCTGTCGATGGCGGTTAGCCCAGATCTCTTGATTGATTTCCTCCCCTTTTCTCCTGCTTGATGTATCACCAAATTGTTTTAACTAGTGTGATGGAGAAGGCCTTCTTGTCACCTTCCTGTAGGCGGAGGAAGTGGTAGACAGAGCTAAAACCTGACTTCCTCACATATTTCCAGGACTCTATTAATATTTGAGTGCCACCTTGGCTGCAATACGTTTTTACAATTATCTTTGTATTGTGACATTTGACCCCCAGGTGTTCCATTCTTTTTTTAACGGTTGCACACTGCGGGACACAGTTTGCTCAAAGAAATTGTTTTGGTGATTGCCAACACAGAGCCAGAGACAAATTCCAGGGAGTGAGGATGGCAGTTTTCAGCACGACATTGCTTTTTGCTAAAGTGGTTCAGCTATTATAGACCATGAAATGTCAATGTGGAAAAGAAAGTGATTTGAAGCATATTGAAATATCTCAAAAGAATGTCTGACTTTATACTTTGGTTTGGTCATTGTCAATGCGTTACCTTTGCTAAAACATGACATTTATATATGCTAGGGCAAAGTAGGGCAATAGGTGTGGAATTACAGTTGCAATTTTAAATCCATGAAAAATGGCCTCGTGAAAAAAACAACAACGGGCTGCATCACAGCCTGGTACGGCAACTCCACCACTGCTGACCACAAGGCTTTACAGAAGGTGGTACGCTTAGCCCGAACACATCATTGGGTGCTCACTGCCTGTCCTCTAGGGCACCTACAACACCAGGTGTCACAGGAAGGCCAAGAAGATCACCAAGGACCTCAGGCATCTGACCCACGGCCTGTTATCCCCGCTTCCATCACTCAGACGCGGGCAGTGTAGGAGTATCATGGGGAAAAACTCTGACTGGCCAATAGCTTCTACTCCCATTAGGCTGCTGAATAGCACTTGGAAGCTACCTAGTCCCCTGCTGCTCCCCTTATGGATACCCCCCTCCCCCCTAACGGGCACTTACCCTGTCCCCACCCCTCAATGTAAATCTATCATTGCTACAGTTGTAAATGTGTATATTGTTATTATTGTTTTATTTATTTGATTTGATTTAGCGTGACAATACTAGGCCCAGTGTGGTCAATGTGTTTTTTTCCTTTTGTTTTGTATCATATTGCACAACAGCTGATGAAACTAACACTGTAAAAGAGTGGGAAAAATGTGATCATTGTAATTTCCCTGATAGTTGCTGGTTTAAAAGACAACCAACACAGCACCTTCTAATCAGCATGTTTTGTACCTGTCCACTCAAGCTTAACATTGTTGTCATCTATCGCCAACCAGAGGGGTATCTTATGAAGCAGGTATGAGGAGTTAAGCGAGGTAACTTGGGTCAACTCGTAGTTCAACTCAGGATAACCGGTCATATGAAAGTGGCTCACCTTTTCAGCCAGGTAAATTTCTATGGCAACGAATTCTTCAGAACTAACGTGCTCTGAGGCAGGCGAACTCCACTTACCCTGAATGAAATATGCCGTGAGTTGAGGTTCCTACAATGATAGACACGCTCATCCCGGTGAGACAACCGCGACTCGTCAGTGAAGAGCACTTTTTGTCAGTCCTGTCTGGTCCAGCGACGGTGGGTTTGTGCCCATAGGCAACGTTTTTGCCGGTGATGTCTGGTGAGGACCTGCCTTACAACAGGCCTACAAGCCCTCAGTCCAGCCTCTCTCATCCTATTGCGGACAGTCTGAGCACTGATGGAGGGATTGTGCGTTCCTGGTGTAACTTGTTGTTGCCATCCTGTACCTGTCCCGCAGGTGTGATGTTCGGATGTACTGATCCTGTGCAGGTGTTGTTACAGGTGGTCTGTCACTGCGAGGATGATCAGCTGTCTTGTCTCCCTGTAGTGCTGTCTTTGGCTTCTCACATTACGGACATTGTAATTTATTGCCCTGGCCACATCTGCAGTCCTCATTTTCACAAATGAAAATGTGGCATTGACTCCCCACTGATTGATGTTTCAGCATTGTCTCAATGAAAAGTTTGCCATTCAATTAGCCATGTGCAACATGCATGCACAGTTACAAACCTGCTAGAGTCAGGCAGACAAGCAATATCCACCGTCAAAGTACGGATGAAGCATGATCTGGAATATGAAGCTAACTGAAGCTGGTTAGTTTAGAAAACCCTGAATAGATTTGGCTTGAATTGTAGGATATCCCTCGGGTGCCCTTAGAGAGTTCCTCAATGACCTTGAGACCTTGTTAAGCTAATTTCCTGAAGATGTCTCACCGCTCATCGTACTGGGAGATTTCAACCTCCTGACGTCTGCTTTTGATTCATTACTTTCCACCACTTTCTTCCCTTTCTTGCCTCTTGACCCTACCCTTACACAGTCCCCTCCCACTCACAAGGGAGACAATACGCTTGACCTCATCTTTACTAGAAGCTGTTCGCTTAGTAATCTCACTGAAACCCCCTCCAGGTCTCTGATCACTACTTTGTTTCCTTTTCTGTCTCCCTCTCCGCCAGCCCCTTTCTCTTTCCCACTTCTCTCTCTCTCTCCTATCTATCTATCTATCAATCAATCAATTTTTTTTATAAAGCCCTTCGGCTGATGTCACAAAGTGCTGTACAGAAACCCAGCCTGAAACCCCAAACAGCAAGCAATGGAGGTGTAGAAGCATGGTGGCTATGAAAAACTCCCTAGAAAGGACAGAAACTAGGAAGAAACCTAGAGAGGAACCAGGCTATGAGAGGTAACCAGTCCTCTTCTGGCTGTGCCGGGTGGAACATGGCAAAGAGGTTCAAATGTTCATAGATGACCAGCAGGGTCAAATAATAATAATCACAGTGGTTGTCTCCTCTTCTATCCTATCATCTCTCCCTTCTGCTAAATCCTTCTCCCTCCTCTCCTGCTTCTGCCTCTTCGACCCAACTCTCCTCCCTTTCCGCTTCCTATGGCTCGACCCTCCCCTCCTGCTCTGTGGCTGGAGGGGAGGGTCTGTGGGCAGCTGAGAGAAAATGGAGGAAAACTTCCGGAGGACCTATCATCCTTTCACTCCCTCCTCTCTACCTTCTCTTCCTCTGTATCAACTGCTAAAGCCACTTTCTATCACTCTAAATTTCAAGCTTCTGCCTCTAACCCTAGGAAACTCTTTTCCACCGTTTCCTGCCTCCTTAATCCCCCCCACTCCTCCCTCTCTGTGGACGACTTTGTCAACCACTTTGAAAAAAGGTTGACGACATCCGCTACTCATTCACTCAGCCTATTGAGTCCACTTGTCCCACTCTCACAGAACTACCCTTTGCCTTGACCTCTTTCTCCCCTCTCTCTCCAGATTAAATCCTGCGCTGCCGACCACCTGCCCACTCAACCCCCATCCGCTCCTCCCTTCTCCAGGTCATCTCTGGAGACCTTTCCCATTCCTCATTTCCCTCATCAGCACATCCCAAAATGGCCAGAGTCACTCCACTCCTCAAGAAACCAACACTCAACCCCTCTGTCACAAACTATAGATCGGTATCCCTTCTTTATTTTCTTTCCAAAACACTTGAGCATTGTGTCTCTGAACAACTCTCTCGCTATCTTTCTCAGAATGATCTTATTGACCCTAACTTCAAGACATGTCACTCAACCAAGACTGCTCTCTGTGTCACGGAGGCTCTCCGCACTGCCAAAGCTACTCTCTCTCCTCTGTTCTCATCCTCTTAGATCTATCCTCTGCCTTCAACACCGTGAACCATCAGATCCTCCTCTCCACCCTCCAGGACTGGGCGTCTCATGGCACTGCACACTCTTGAATTGCATCCTACCGGGGAGGCCGCTCCTACCAAGTGACGTGGAGAGGATCTGTGTCTGCCCCACGTACTCTCACTACTGGTGTCTCCCAGGGCTCGGCCTCCTCTTCTCTCCATACACAAAGTCACTCGGCTCCGTCATATCCTCACATGGTCTCTCCTATCATTGCTATAGGGATGACACTCAAGTACTTTGTTCCTTCCCCCTTCTGACACCCAGGTGACGGCACCCATCTCTGCGTACCTGGCAGATATGTATCTCGGTTTGGATGTCAGTCCACCACCTCAAGCTCAATCTCGTCAAGATGGAGCTGCTCTTCCTCCGGGGAACGTCTGCCCCCTCCAAGACCTTTCTATCATGGTTGACAACTCCATGCTCTCCCTTCCCAGAGTGCGAAGAACCTTGGCGTGAACCTGGACAACAACCTGTCGCTCTCTGCAAACATCAAAGCAGTGACTCGCTCCTGCAGGTTCATGCTCTACAACAACCGTATAATAACTTATTCAGAAGGCCGCAGCCTGCCTGTTTAACCTTCCCAAGTTCTCCCATGTCACCATGCTCCTCTGCACACTTCACTGGCTTCCAATTGAAGCTCACATCCACTACAAGATTATGGTTATTGCCTGTGGAGCAGCAAGAGGAACTGCCCCTCACTTCCGCCAGGCTATGCTCAAACCCTATACCCCACCCCTACAGGAGGGAAGCTCCTGTTTTAGCAATGTCAAGCTCTTCTCTGTCCTGACACCCCAATGGTGGAACCAGCTTCCCCCTGAAGCTAGGTCAGCAGAGTCCCTGCACATCTTCGGAAAACATCAAACCCTACCTCTTCAAAGAAATGTGCCTTTCCTGAACTAACACTCGCTCTGGACTCTTTTCCCCCATATTAGCACTGACTTTGCTACTTAATTGAGTAAAACTGTACCTACTATGACTGAGATATGTGGTTGTCCCACCTAAGCGAAATGCACTAACTGCAAGTCCCTCTGGACAGGAGCTTCTGCTAAATGACTAAAATGTAAATGGTGTTTTGGCTTACCTGATGACATTATTTAATAGACCAATAATAAAGAGTTCCACACCTCTCTGCCAATAACAGATGGTTTTTAGTTTTTGCCTCCACAATCAGACCACTCCCAAACAGTCCTAGTAATTTGTTCTGCTAAAAAGTAAATGTAGTTTATTGTTGACCATTTTGAATGAAAACTATTACAGTAAGGTACTTATTAATTGTTACCCAGGCATGATTTGATATGGATATAAAACAGCTGCATTGGGACTTTAATATTTATTTTATATGTAATTCTATGACTGTGAGGCCGAAGATCTCCCTGGTTCTGTATGTATGCAGGCAGAGATGGTGTAGTGATGCTTCAGTATACACAAGACACCCTTGTGTAAATCCCCCAGCCAACCAGTGTGGCCCTGAATTTAAAGGCTAATCTAATAGACAGTGATGACTCTGTGTAAGTCTGCTAGTGTTTCTGCCTCTTCTGTGTATTCGCATATTTTGACAAGACGAAGCCTACAATGAATCTTAATTACCAGCAGTTTAACCTCTAATGTCCTGAAACATCCACAGAATCCACAAAATACCACACCTTGCTTCGTGAAAAACGACTAGTTGAATTGCTCTGTGACCTAAGAATATTTTGGGAGATGTAGATTTGCACTCAAAAAAAGACAAACCCAAACCTCAAGTCATTTTGCAACTCAAGTGTTGTTTTGGTATATTTTCCCTAACGTGTCGATAAAAAAAATATATACTGTACGTTTTTATAGCAATGATGTTCTAGACTTCTGTGTTGTACACTGAACCAAAATATAAACACAACATGCAACAATTTCTAAGCTTTTACAGAGTTACAGTTCATATTGTCACGCCCTGACCGTAGACATCCTTTTTATGTCTATTTGGTTTGGTCAGGGTGTGATTTGGTGTGGGTATTCTATGTTCTATTTCTATGTTTTGGCCGGGTGTTGTTCTCAATCAGGGACAGCTGTCTATCGTTGTCTCTGATTGAGAACCATATTTAGGTAGCCCTTTTTCCCACCTGTCTTTGTGGGAAGTTGATTTCGTTTATGGCACATAGCCTTAAGCTTAACGGTTGGTTTTGAAGTGTTTTATTGTTTTGTTTCGTGTCTTTTTCTCATAAAGAGAACATGTATGCTCACCACGCTGCACGTTGGTCCACTTCATTCAACGGCCATGACACATATAAGGAAATCAGTCAATTGAAATAAATTTATTAGGCCCAAATCTATGGATTTCACATGACTGGGAATACGGATATACATCTGTCATAAATATCGATAAATAAAAGGTACTGGAGTGGATCAGAAAACCAGTCAGTATCTGGTGTGAACACTATTTGCCTCATGCAGCACGACACATCTCTTTCACATAGAGTTGATCAGGCTGTGATTGTGGAATGTTGTCCCACTCCTTCAATGGCTATGTGAAGTTGCGGGAAATGGAACACGCTGTTGTACACGTCAATCCAGAGCATCTCAAACATACTCAATGAGTGATATGTCTAGTGAGTATGCAGGCCGTGAAAGAACTGGGACATTTCAGCTTCCAGAAATTGTGTACATATCCTTGCGACCTGGGGCCGTGCATTATCATGCTGAAACACAAGGTGATGGCGGCGGATGAATGTCACGACAATGGGCCCCAAGATCTGTTCTTGGTATCTCTGTGCATTCAAATAAAATACAATTGTGTTTGTTGTCCGTAGCTTATGCCTGCCCGTACCATAACCCCACCACCACCATGGGGGGCACTCTGTTCACAACTTTGACATCAGCAAACCGCTCACCCACCCAACGCCATCTGTCCAGTACAGTTGAAATCAGGATTTATCCGTGATGAACACACTTTTCCAGCATGTCAGTGGCCATCGAATATGAGTATTTGCCCACTGAAGTCGATACGACTCCGAACTGCAGTGAGGTCAAGACCCTGGTCAGGATGACGGTCACGCAGATGAGCTTTACTGAGACTGTTTCTGACAGTTTGTGCAGAAATTCTTCATTTGTGCAAACCTAAAGTTTCATCAGCTGCCTGGGTGGCTGGTTTCAGACAATCCCGCAGGTAAAGAAGCTGGTGGGTGTGGTGGTCCTGGACTAGCGTCGTGGTTACATGTGGTCTGCAGTTGTGAGGCTGGTTAAATGTACTGCCACATTCTCTAAAATGACATTGGAGGCGGATATTGGTAGAGAAATTGACTTTCAATTATCTGGCAACAGCTCTGGTGGACATTCCTGCAGTCAGCATGCCAATTGCACTCCCTTAACTTGAGACATCTGTGGTGTGTTGTGCACATTTTAGAGTGGCCTATTGTCCCCAGCACAAGGTGCACCTGTGTAATGATCATGCTGTTTAATCAGCTTCAGGTATTTGGATTATCTTGGCAAATGAGAAATTATCACTAACAGGGAGAGAAATAACCTTTTGTGTGCATATGGAACATTTCTGGGATATTTTATTTCAGCTTGTGAAACATTGGAGCAACACTTTACATGTTGTGTTTTATATTTTTGTTCAGTGTAGTTTATTATGTTATGGAGGTGCATGCTCTGTCAGTAATGTCTGTCAGAGTTTCCTGTTGAAAGTGAGGTTGATTTGACTCTTCTGTGAAGCAGAAGTGTGACGTTAGAGATCGGCTTAATAGCCATAACTACAGGTAACTGCCAAAATAAAGGAAACACTTGAGTAAATGAGGGATACAAAGTATATTGAAAGCAGGTGCTTTCACAAAATTGAGTTTTTTGAGTTAATTAAGCAATTAACATCCCAGCATGCTTAGGGTCATGTGCAACTAGGCTTTTTAATGTATTTATTTTTACATTATTTTGACTACCATGGCTAGAAGATGAAGTCTCAGTGACTTTGAAAGAGTGGTCTCAGGAACATAGACACACACACCCTTTAAACCCCCTGTCAGTCACCAGATCTCAACCCAATTGAACACTTATGGGAGATTCTGGAGCGGCGCCTCAGACATCGTTTTCCACCACCATCAGCAAACACCAACTTATGGAATTTCTCGTTGAATAATGGATCCCTGCATCCCTCCAATAGACTTCCAGACACGTGTAGAATCTATGCTAAGGTGCATTGAAGCTGTTCTGGCAGCTTATGGTGGCCCAACGCCCTATTAAGACATTTAGTTTGTTTCATTTATTTGGGCAGTTACCTGTATCTTGGACGTTATACACAACATCCCTGCCATTTCCAGTAATTGTGACCGGTGAATAACTTCAACTTTGACATGCATGGTTTCTCCATGGTGTCAGTGATGTAGAAAACATAGTTGGGTGGACTTTGAAAATGTTTTAATTTTACATTTTTCATCATCAGCAGCAGTCAGGAATCAGACCTGTGTAGTTATAGCAGAGGGAGAGGTGAAACGTTAGGGTCGACTCCGCCCAAAATCTGTTCGCGTAGATTAAGCAGACTTTGATTGCTAATAGTGTTAAGCAGACCAAGGGAGCATTTTTTTTGTATGGGGGGCAATAAGAGTGTTGAATTTGGCCAAGATAAAAGTGAATTACTACTTTGATAGGTGAGGCATATTTGATCAAATAGAAGTTTCATAATTCTTATGTTGTTACGAGTGTATTGATATGTTTTTTACAAAAGATCATTGGCTAGAATGTTCCCACCTGATCTCGCCTCCTCCCGTCTGTTTGGACATGTATTTACTTTGTTATAGTGGTCAGTCGACCATCCTTGGTCATAGTAATTGGATGATCTCGATGATCTCTGATTGGATGATCTCTGACTTCGTGATGCCTTTACCCTTCCTTGCTATGTGCTGTCAAAAGCTCTTGTTAGCCGTGACATGGCTGAACCTATGGCTGACAGCAGTCAACAGCCGCGTGGAAATGAAGATTAATTGATGACGTTGGTCACTCATGCTGATTCACAATGAAATATGTTCTTGAATATTTAATGAACCAATTAAGATCATGTACTCTTTCATGATGTTGCTGTGATTAGCATCACAGAATATAGGGCAGTCATTCACCACATTAGTGTATTGTTTATATCTGCGTTAAAATAGTAATTGCTACTAATCTCATCCTCGGTTCAAACCTTCCCTTTAAAACCTTTTTGTAGCTCACGTTTGTCTTTCTCGTGACATTGGATGGCCAATTCTCATCGTGTGAGAGAGAATGCACAGAGTGGCACTTTCTGGAGCGAAGGGCTTGGGGTCAGCACAAGGGAGTTTGGATGTAGCACGTGGGAGTGCTCAGGGCTGGATGTGTTATTGCTCACAAGGAGACAGATGGCAGTAATGTCTGTTCCATACAGTGCTCTACCCCTCCTGTTGACTGAAGACAGGCCCACACTGTTTCTATTGGGCACCACCGCCTTGGCTTCAAGTGTTGCTACGCAAAAAAAACGGTAAGATAAGATCTTAAAACAGTGTTTTTTATTAGTGTCGGCTGATCAACCGGTTACAGACTCAATTTCAGCCGGCTACATTTTCCACTTCATATTAACCAGGCTACTTTTCATTTAAAAATGTCACCTCTCTAGTACGTGAGCACTCTCCCACTAGAATGAATGATATGCATCTTTTACCGATCTGTTGATCGGATAGGCGGCAGTCAGTCACAATGTGAGCCACGACAGGGAAATGCAGCAGAGAGGAAGAGGCGAAGCGAGAGGTTTCACTCTCGCCAAAATCTGTCCAAAATGAGTCAAATGGGTTTATTTTGGACCTAAAGTTGTCGCCTGCCTTCCCGCCTTTAGAACAACGACTCCCAGGGCAGAGACATGGGCATCTCGTCATTATATAGCCTACAGATCTCTGGTTGCCGAATCACATCGGTGAAAGAGCCGTTCATTTAGCTAACTAATTTGCATAGGCAACTGGTGGGCCTAGAGTTTTTGGTGATTATCTGCAGATTCATTATGAAAACAGAGAACCTCATTCTGGTCCAAATATGATAATTAATGGCCACACGGAATCCAGGCATTAAAACCGAATTCAGCAATATTAAAACATGTTTTGACCTTTAGTAGGGAATCAACTAAATGTATTGAACATGTATTAATTTCACCAAGTTTATCATAAGACAAGAACAGAAGGCATCAGTGGTATGTATTTCCTGCAAGAGGCAATGAGAACGTCCCTGTCTGTGTGTGTGCGGTGCGCTTTGTGTAGCCGTTAGCGATGATGCTAATGAAAACAGTCTTTCCCAAAAACCTTCTTGATGAAATGCTAACTACAAAGTAGCCTATGCTTACCTGGCAGAATGATATCATATGATTATTTTCATCCATCCAGTAAGTTTTTGTTTTACAAACTCTACCATCACGTGTGCTACAAAAACACGGCAGGCTCTTGCTGTGCACTTGAATTAAAGGGTAACTACAGTACAACCAAAAAACATTCTTAGATTTTACCTACACTTTAAAAGTGGTCTCCTGAGGTGGTTTAAGTATTGTTGTGTCCAGTTTTGTAGGGGGTTTTTCTATATATATAAAAAAGGTGTGGTTTGGAGAATGAAAATTTGAAAAACTGACACCTGGAAATAC